>NC_056731.1:845664654-845712154 GCF_019279795.1 Protopterus annectens
AAGTTTATGGGGGGAAATATTGGGGGTTTTTTTTTGGGGATAAGTGGTCAAAGCCCCCTGCAAGAACGTGACATGTGAAGTTGTGTTTTAGATTTTTGTATTTGTAATGTATGTTTTGTTTTAGTGATAAGGGTTTAGTTTAGTGTAGTTGGTGGGCAGGGTGCGAGTGTGGAACTAGGTAGTTTTATGTCGAATGTTATGTTTTTTTCTTTTATATGTGTTGTGTGTATTTTACGGAGGTGTGTTGTGGTTTTGAAATGTCGGTATTGTGTGTGGGATATGTGCTGTTTCGATGTTGTGAAATGTCGGTGTTGTCGCCTCTGTATTTTGTATGTCGGTTATGTGGGATGCCGGGTAAGTGAAGTGACAATCCCTATGTAGGGGAATATTCCCTTTCCCTGGGGTTGTGCGTTCTCATAGGTAGTACATAGAATTAGCAGGTGGTGTGGAGGGACCAGGGAGGCTTGACCCCCTCCCTCCCTGCAAAAAACAATGTTATTTTTTTGCATGCCTTGAGGGGTTTTTTCAGCGCATGAGGGTTAACATGTCGATGTTCATTTTGTTGACCTTTTGCTGTCAACGTTACGGAAGCTGACATATAGACTACTTGATTGAAATGTTTGGATCCATGTATATATATCTCTGTATGTACAGATGGACATACACACACACACACACACACACACACACATGAATGTATGCATTTTGTTATCCTTGACAATGCCTACTGCACTGTAATTGGTTGAAATAGCTAATGGATAAGTTATAGTAGTACTTCTCTCAAATGGAATTTCAGAAGTAGCATAACTGAATTATGCACTGTGTTCTTGCTCAGTAATATTTTCTACTGCCGATTGTTCATTTATATGCAACATTCTCTGTGGTCAAAGTTGTGTTTGTGCGTTCCTGACCAATGTACTGAAATGGTAAGTAACAATGTATGAAGTAATGTAAATGTTCTTTACAATGCTTAGTGCAGTATTTTGATCTATTGATAAGGTGGTGCTCATGGTTTGTCAACCAGATCTCTCCCCAGTGGCCTATTTTATTAGTAACACTTACTTCACATAATGGTCTGCTTTTGTATTTTCTTACTTCTGTTTATATTGTTATTCCTTGAAACTGTTAAATGTTCTACCACATTAATGTGTTGGTGTTGTGTGCAATTGCTTTTTGTTTGCCAGTGGGAACAGAATACAGTTGCACAACCTCACTTCAAAACACACACACACACACACACACACACACACGCACACACACACACACACACACACACACACACACACACACACACACACACACACACACACACACACACACAGACAGACACACACACACAAATAAGTATATATTAATTCATTTGTTTGATATTTATGCATTAGTTGGTGATGACATAAATGTTAATTTAATACTGGAGCCATTTGCTGCATTTGTTTGTTTCAAAATTAATGTTATCGTTTTTTTTAAGTATTTTGTTTTATGCCCCATATCAAAGCATGCAGCCATAGAAGAACAGCAAGTTTAGGTTTTCATTAAGTTCTCCAGTGGTGTCTAATAAACCGTTTTTGTTGCTTTGGAGGAAGTTTTCCTCCTTGTTATATTGGTGGTCAGTGTTCTGAGTTCTGGCTGGGTGGCTGTGGGTGGGGAGATTATGTAAGTTTCTACATAAGCCACTGTTCTCATTTTGGAGCTCGAGCTGTAGACTTTTTCACCACCCAGTGGAAGCTGTGGATGCAGTTGTAGGTGGATGACATAGTTTGTAGGGGGAGGTAGGGGATGCTCACTAGTGCATTGTGGGCATGCAGGAGGCCGCATTTGCATTTCCTAAGATAAGGGCTCCAGGAAAGAAGAGATTTAAAAGAAACTGGCTTAGTGAAAAAAAAAAAAACTGATCTTCTAAGTTATGGTGGCAGTTAAGACACTCTGTGCTTATGGGAAATAAGTGTGCAAACAAATTGGTGATTGGCATGGGGCATGACCACTGCAGACAACAAGAGATTAAAAGATTCAAAAATGTTAAAACCAAACTTGATTGGAATTTCTGTGTGTGGTTTTCCTTTTTCCTATAACTAAACTGCAGGCATTATTTTGCAGTCCTTGGTTTAGGCAAACTTGACCGTTTTCTCTTAGCATAATATGTTTATTTGTATGCTTCTTGCCCCGTTCTTGTCAGACTAAACAGTGACAAGGTAATACATTAGAATCTCTTTTGTTTAGGTAACTTAGTTTTACAGGGGATGATACTGTGCTCAGTAGTTGTTTGTGGCCCATATGGGCTTTCCTTGTAAGTAGATACAAATAAATCAATTAATCTCTAGGGTTATGGCTTACAGGCCTAGCTTTTGGTGAGTGTCTCCATAGAGGTGTGCATGTTCACCCCCCCCCCCCCCCGGTGTTATGTTTTACTTTGACCTCCAAAAAAAAAAACTGGTCAGTTGGCTACTCTAAAACTCTCTTTTTTTAATTGCATTCCCTCTTGCCCGTGTGGCTCGAGTCATGGCTCAAGTCTATTAGAAATGGGTTAATTTACCCACTTAACAGATTAGTAAATTCAGTCAAATTAAGATAGGCGCTCTATGGCTATTTGATGTTTGCATATTCATTCTAGACTTGATGTATATTTTGACAGCTGTTCGATTTGCAAGCAAAAGCACGTAATGGAAGGTGGATTAGGGCTTGTAGCACAGTAGATAGTATTCCAACAAAATTTGCTTAGAAGAGATAGACTGTGCTAGTTTTCTTGTAGTACTTTAGAAGTGCTTTACTTTTAAGTATTTGATTTTGTCCCGACTGTGTTGTGGTTTGTAGTACAGGTCTGTAAATTTTTGTTGCACCCTTATAGATGTATTTTGATTTGTCCATTTTGCTACATTGTTGCTTTAAGGCACTTCTGTTGTGCCTGTGAGCAGTTGTCAGGAGGATGTGAACAGACCTTCAGAAAGTTTGGGTTGTAGTTTGGAAATATTTTGAAGAGAGTGGTTGAGGTGTGTTTGCTGGACTAGTTGGCCCTTTTCGTTTTATATTAATAGTATGGATTGCTGTGTTAGTGTGATATTTCCACAAATACATAGCTGCTACATTTATTATGTATCATTATGAACGGAAGCTGTTATTGCTCCTTGCCCACTGCTGGGTTGTATCTTCTTCTTCTTTCGGCTTTTCCTTGTTAGGGGTCGCCACAGCGGATCACCTGTCCGCTCATGATTGGCAGTGGAGTTTTGCAGTGTCGAGTTGCCAGCCCGGTGCCCAACCTTCCACAGAAGGCACACACACACACACGCACTCACACCTAGGGCCAGTTTATAGTGTCCAATCCACTGAAACCCACGAGACCACAGGGAGGACATGCAGACTCCACACAGAAGGCACCCCAGCTGAGGATCGAACCAGAGAACCTCTTGCTGTGAGGCAGCAATGCTAACCACTGCACCACTGTGGCCACCCTGCCCACTGCTAGGTTGTATACAGAACCTTATTTGAGCATGAGTGTTAAGTGTTGCTTTATTGCTGTGCATTTGGGTTGCCATTTACTTTATTGCTTTGATTTCTTTTAAGATTTAAGGTTGCTTAAGTATTAAATGGTGATCTACTGATTGCTTCTTCAGTTAGTTCACTTTCAGTCTGGGTGTTTTTTCACTTAAATTAATCAATCTTTTCTAGAAAACTGTCAAGTGCGTTCCATCAGGCTCTTCTGTCATTCTGTCGAACGTCAGCTGACAGCCGGTTGGGGTCTGAGGTAAGAAAGTTTTTAATATATTTTTGCTTTTATAAAGAAGGCTCTCCATGTTTTAAAAATAACTTTGTTGTAAATTGACAGCACCACTTCTCATTAAAAACATTTGTATGTGGCGCAGTAGGCTGTAATATTTACATGTGTTAATTCTTTTTACTTTATATATGTAGTATATGTGTATGTAATATAGGAGATGGATCCTTCTTGGTGTGATAACATTCTACAGGTTAGAAATAAGTTTATTTACATTTAAACTGGAACATCATGGTATCAAAACAATGCATTATATATATTGCTGTTCCACTGTTAAAGAATTTAAAATATTTCCTTGCAAATCCCATGCGCTTGAAATTACTAGGTTATTTGTAACATTGCACAGTATGCCATCTGGTGACATTAACAGAACAGAAAAATTCTTTATTATGTTTTTTGACAACTTTGTTTGCTATTGTCTGTATGAACTGTTTTACTTTGTATAATGCTGGAGCTTTTGCATGGCCTAGTTAGACTTTCTCAGTAAACAAATGTAAATAAATAAATAAATGAACTATCTGCATATCTGTTCGGATACTTAGCCAACAATATTTAAGTGCATTTATTTCTATCCTTCCCTTACTTTAATATGAAATTAAGTTGAACTAAGCATCTACTGCAGATCGTAAACCAAGTAAAATCCAAAAACTAAAACTGTCAGGACAGCCAAACTGTTCCTAAAGTAACTTTTATTGCAAAACCATTTAAAATATTAGTGCTTTCGTCTAACGTATTGTATACATCTTCAGAAGGAAATAAAAGTACCTAAAAAGGCTGTAACATCATAAGAACAGTCTAAAACAGCCCCTTTTTATATCAAACGGGAAGTGTGTAACAAACGGGAAGTGTGTAACAGTATCAAAAAAGACCATCAAAATTATTAGTGACCTGTGCAACTTAAAAATAACTTGTGTTGTTTAAAAACAATAGTGAAACTTTATAACACTGAAAACCACTGTCAACAAGTCAAGCAAGAAAATAATAAAAGATTCACTTTGAAAATAAAAAGTAGCATTCTGCCACTTAATACTCTAAATAGGTTGCAGAAAAAGTAAAATATGCAATGTAAGCTCAAAGTTTAGAAGCTAAAAAAATGTTAGTGTCTGATTAAAATAATTAACTGTATTAATTACTTTAATTATTCAATCACCAAATACTTAAAGCTACAAGAATGAATTCATAAAAGACCGATCTCCTTATGCAATAATGTATACTCCATGCTAAAAAATTTTCACGTAATGCTCAAACATTCTTGTAGCTTCAAGAAAGTATTTGGTGATTAACTGTATTACTTACTTAATTATTTAGTTTTATCAACCAATGGAGTGCGTCTTAGAATAGTATTTAAAGATGGCCATTGAAATGCTTTTCATTCTGATGAAGTCTCCTAGCAGGACAAAAGCACTCAATTCTTGAATAAATGGTGATTTTAAACCATTTGGACGCTCAACTGTGTTTTTTTAATCTGGTATCGATAAGACTGTTATGAAGCATGACTTTTCTCAAAACATTAAAGACTTCCGCCGCTCCTGTTGTCCTATCCCAATATTGTTCACAGGAGTATAAGTTAGAGTTTGTATCCAAGATGCATAGTCTTGCAGTGATCCTCAGTGACTTACTGACATTGTGTGACTAAGTGTCGCTGGTTTAGTCATTTTATCATCTGTTGTGGAGCATCACCTGCATTAAGTATCTTTTTCTACTGAGAATATTCTAGTGGTTGTACAAGCAGGGATTATTTCTCATTTGGATTATTAAGCTATGCCTTTCTAACACTGATCTTGACAGGTTGTAGCAGGTACAGAGCTGAGTTGTGAATCTCCTTACAGGATACTTGCTTTATTCCTTTTAAGTGAAATATCTACTTTAAACTCCTTGTGGTGGTATTTAAAGCCCTACATGAACAGGATCATGCCTTTTTGAAAGAGCTGATGGTGCCTTACCAGTTGTTTTGTGCACTTCACTCAACTCCCTTGGGTTTAGTATCAGTCCCTAAGTTTGGGCCTGCTTTATTTAGTTGTGAATGCTTTGTATTTCGTGCATCTGACCTTTGGGATGTGATACAAAGGCAGCTTTATAAACATTCCCTGTACTCATTTTGAAATTCCTTAAAAATCTGCATATTTGCACAGAATTTTGAGATGCATTTTAGCTCATTTCATTTCTTTGTTAATATTGTATTTTTTTAATCCATAGCCTGATTGCTGTCTAGTTGAGCCTAGGTTGGATTTTATTTGTATTGCATGTCCCTAGTTAGAGAAATTATAAGTAAGCTAATGCTTGCTTGATACTTGGAGACTACAGGCACTTGATCTTGTCTTGCTTGCAGACCATTTATTTATGTAATGAATATAGGTTGGATTTGAATTGCATAATTGTGGAAGGGCTGAGGAGCAAAGTGTACTGCTGAAATGAATTTAGATGGCTTTATAAATATGGACGCATTGTGAGAAAATAAAAAAATGGACACTTTAGCCAACTCCTTGGCATTGAAGGAAAAAGCCCTGACTGTGACCCAGGTGACCTGGGTTTAAGTTGCTGCTTGTATGCGTGATAGGTTGGCAGGAATCTGAGAGGAATGACAGGGTTTTGCCTGCTTATGTCTGTTTGGGGTGAAGGACTGGGAAGACATGCTTGCTGGGCAGAGCATTTGCTGAGATTCTGGTGGAGAATGGAGTGCTTGGTCAGACATGTGGGTTGGTCTCTGAGCATTTCTGATGTAGGAGTCAGAGTTGCTCCTATAGGTCATGCCTCATTACAGGCAGTCCTACATGCATAGGTGTTGACTTGTAATGGTATAGGGCTGTAATCATAACCTGCATACCCTTCCTTTGCAAATGGCTGTTACTCTTTTGGCATGCACTTTCTGCTTGTATTGTTTGTCAATGTAAACAAGGTGATGGTGACCTAGCTAGTGGTTAAGATGGTTAACGCTGCCTTATGGAAGTGTTGATGAGGTGTCATGGGTTGTAAGAGAACCCAGTACAGTGTAGCAGATGAACAGACCTAACTACCCAAGCAGTAATTGTGGCAAAAAAAAAAAAGTGAAGTGGACTTTTATGATGGGTCCCTTTGTGCGTCAGTACAAGTCTGACTTGTGTCAGAATAGTAAAAAAAAACTAAACGAAAGTGGTACCTCTGCAGGACAAAGCATACTAGTGAAAACTTAGACTTCTGGTAACTGAGGTAGTGTAAAATATACAGTAGAAAGATGAAAACTGCATTTGTTTTCAGAGTTGAATCTTTACCACTCCTGTGAGAAATTCATTTTATTTTGTCATTTCAGTCACTAAGGAGGTTCCTCCAATGTCCACGTGTTCTGCATGGTTGCCTGAGAAGAAAAGGCATTGAAAAAATATGACTGTGCTTAGTCCAGGCGCATAATAGAAAGCCTTTAAATTAGCAAAAATCCAGAATGACATGAAAAGGTCCATTGAGACTTTCAGAGGTTCTGCAACTGTATCAACTGTATTCCTTCCACTGACACCATAAAGACTGTGATTGGTATTGTGCTTCTGAAGAGAGTAGCTTTGCACTGTTTTAAGATTAGCTAGCAAAGTTCACTTCCCTAGTGTTCAACATGTTGATAAAAATCTTAATGAAATGGTACAGTAGTTAGCAAGGCTTAATGTCAACGCAAGAGCATTTTTGCGATGATATGAATGAGAGTACCGTCAGTTCTACAACAATGTGTGCGTTTGATTTTCATGCAGTCAGTGTATCTAATTTTTAATTGTGTTTTTGCAAATGTAATTTTTTTGTTTTGGGGATGTTATCAGGGGCTTTTAATATATTGGAATGTAAAATGATTATAACATTTAGAACTGTGTCACCATTTGCTTTAAACAGTAGAATTTCTTGGCAATTTTTAACATGGTGCTTTGATTTGAATTTCATTGTGCTATTACTTTTTAGTAATTTATTGACTGGAGTTTTAAATTAATGAGTTTATGTAGATGAGCATGATGTATGTGGCTTCTGTTTGATTCCCCTAGAAGGCTTAATAGCTGAGATGCTAGGGTGTAATAAAATCCTTGTTTTCTGTGCCTTTGTGCCTATTTATTTATTTTTTACATTTGTTAACCGGGTTAGTCTGGCTGAGCTTTTGGCTCATTTTCAGCAGAGACCCGGGGAGAAAAGCTCCTCAGGACTAGAAAACAATTTATTAAATTTTAGTAACATAGTAGTAACAATCAGCTATAGGATCTTAACAAGTAGAGACCTGGAGAGAAAAAAATCTCCTCAGGCAATTCAATTATACAGAGTATTAACAATTGGCAGACCAGTATGCAAGTTGTTTCAAACAAGGTTTTAAACAATTAGCTGAAGAAAATGTAACTAGTTACAATATTATTAAAGCTGCTTAGAGCAAAATGAGTTAATAGGCAGATGCTTATTTAAAGTGGGTAGGATCTAGTTGTATAGGGGTTTGGAAACAAGAAAGGAAAGTAAGAATGGCTAGTAGGAGATGTAGGGGAGGTAGAGTATAGGAGACAGACTAGACAGGTAGGTTGTTTTGAGACTGTAAGAATGGTTGGAGATGGAGGAAGGGAAGAGGCAGGGGAATAGTATTAGAGATGCGTTGAGTGAGGTGGTAAAGTAGGTGAATGTCATACATTTCATTTTGTTGTAGTTTAATGAGCATGTTACTTTACTATCTGAATCTGTTCAGTAGCACTGTTGTATTGTTTGATGTTACTTTGAGGTATCTTGCAGTAGATCCAAGTAATGGGACTTTCCTATGGCAGTCATCTGTCTCTGATGTCAGTTTAATGATCTTGTACCACTATTCGCCCCTAATCAGAATATATATCAGAGTATAAAATGAGAGGCGCTTGTATGTATGTGTCTCTTAGCTTTTTTCAGGACAGATCTCCAAAGTTTTTATACATTAACATCAGATGAAGCAATTTGGTTTGTCTGCAATTTTTTTTGCTTTAATTGTAGACTCTTCTTACTCCTCAAATCAGTCAGTCAGTCATAGCATCCAGCCATCCATTTCTCAGCAACTCACCATCTTTCACGTGGTTATGAGAAAGCCAAACCCTGTCTTGACAGCCAGTGGCTGTATGGCATAAAAACTCATTCTAGATAGACAAAATCTAACCTTTCTGTTTTTGTCTTACTTTATATTCTTGACAAAATTTTCAAATGTTTCTTCCTCAAACATATAGGAAATCTCTATTGTGTTTCTGTCTGTCTGTGCACATACATATGTGCATGCTTTTGCGTGGGGGAGGGGAAGAGCAGTCCGATATCTCTATTCATCGCCTATACTTTATCTTGCCCATGGTCCCATTATAGTGCTATGCTTTGTTCTTCATATATGTTAAGCATTTCTGTCATACAAAAAACTTTTAAGGTTTTAAAAGGTTATCTGTTGGACCTTTACGTCACTAGGATACAATATTATAGTTCTTCCCTGATCGTCTGTGTTGTGTGATGTGGTCCAAAGTGTGTGATTTGGTTACTAGAAGTCAGAGAGGTGAATGAGTCACTCATTGCCAGTGCAAGGCCAGCATGAAACTACACAGAGTAAAGTCTTTCAGTTTGAAAGGTGAAGTGAATAGAGGCAACTGTTACAAGGCTGCCTCATGGCAAACCTAAGGTCCATTGTTAAGTTTTCACAGTACAGATATGTGCACTCCAAATGGTGTTTGAGCAGAAGGGAATCCTGAATGAGGAGGTCAGAGCTAGAATCAGAAGGGCTGCAGCCAACTGGCAGAGTATGTGAGGGGTAGTGTATGGTAGCAGAATGCCAAAGAAACTGAAAAGTGAGGTGTACAAAAATAAAGTGTGATTAATACTTCTGTGTGGTGCAGAAGCCTGGGCAGTGAAGGCAGAGCAGTTGCAAAAGCAGGAAGTAATGAAGATAAAGTGCCTCAGACAGGTGGTAGGCTGCACACTGTGGGACAAATGAAGTCACTGCATCAAAGCTGAAGCCAAGTAGCTTCAACTGCAAAGAATGTCAGAGTAGATAACAGTGGTTTTGGGCACATGCAGGAAAGCAGAAGGATGATAAGGCTGAAGAGCATTTGGTATAAACAGGAAAAAGGAAAGAGTAAATGAGGTTGTCCAGCAAAGATATGGGTGACTTGTGTCAGAGAAGATATGTGACAGCCAGGCAAGACCCTTGAAGAAGGTAGAAGAGTGGTACTGAATCAAAGTGATGTTAGCTGATGTGGCACCCTGACCCCTTGTAGAAAAATGGGGTTGGTGATGATGCATCACTAAGGGGGCAAAATCTTTCACGTTTGGTGCCTGATAAGTTGCTGAGTATTTTGACAGTAGAGGAAAATTGATGACTGTGGATCCGTCTTTAATCCCTGAGCATTAATCAGGCTGCTAACAGAGTATCTCTGTTGTGTCATTTGACTGTGTCAGCAGGGATACAGGCCAGTATCATAGACCCATGAGTTTGGATTTTATTTTCTTTACTTTTCTGAAATATTCTGATGCTCACATGCCCACATTCTAAGTTTTTGGTTATACTGTGTTCTTGTTTGCTGTCGTAGAAAATAACAGGCTATGCACTGAGTTAGCCTCAACAGCAACAAGTAGGTGTATTACCCAGTTGCAAAAGAGAGGCAAATAACTTTTCTTAGTGGCTAACCTGTACTATGCACCAGCCATGTTGTACAGTTGGTACTTTGAGACATTTACTTATCTTCTGGGCAGCAGTGCAGTGGTGGTACGGCGGTAGCATTGTTACCTCACAGCATGAGGTTCTTCCATTCGATTCTCGGCTTGGCATGGGAGTGCCTTCTGTGTGGAGTCTGCATGTCCTCTCCGCGGTTGGGTAGCATTCGAAAGACGTGTGCGTAAATGGGCATGCCTTCGTTGAAGGTTGGGCATCGAGCTGGCACCTCGGTGTTTCGTAAAGAAATCTACTGCCAATCATTAGCGGACCGGAGTTCCGCTGTGGCGACCCCTTACCGGGAAAAAGCCGAAAGACAAACGACAAATTATCTTCTGGGCAGCCTAGGCTATTTTCAAGCTAGGTAACAGGATGCTTCCACGTTATCGTGACAGCAGGTTCATGTAAGAGCTTCCTCAGTTCAGAGAAATACTGCCATTAATTTTGTAAGGAGAGATGGAGGTGGTCCTAGCTCTAGATTCACAGCCTCCCATACTCCACCTCACAGTATGATGTAGGAGAACAGTTTTCACTACAGTTTCTTACCACCCGACAGAAGTTAGTGCTAAAAAAAGAGGCTGTTGGAACTATGAAATACAGGTAGTTTGTGAAGTTTGTTGGGAAAATCGTACTACAAAAGTACACTACTGCAAAAAAAAAAAAAAAAAAAAAAAGATTCTAGAAAAATGTATTCATTCTCAACTTCTTCACCATCTGACTCACAACCACATCCTCTCCCCCACCCAACATGGATTTAGGCTAGGACATATTATCACCACTGCCCTTATATCCTTAATGGACACTGTCAACCGAGCCTGTGACACTGGTAAAATTTGTATCTTCACTATTTCTTGATCTTTCTAAAGCTTTCGATACTATATCCCACTCTCTCCTTCTAACAAAACTCTCTAACACAGGTACCTCACCTCAAACTCTAAATTGGTTCACTAATTACCTCACTAACAGGCAGCAAACAACTAAATGGAAGAACTCTTACTCCCCTCTCCTAAACATCACCACCAGTGTTCCTCAAGGCTCCATTTTAGGTCCACTTCTGTTTAGCATATTTATCAATAACTTCCACACCACACTTTCTCATGGCTCATTCCAGTATGCAAATGACAACACTATAATCTGCACTGCAAACAACTCCTTAGCACTACAGCAGCTCACCCAAAATGCCCTCTCCTCCACTGAAATTTGGATGTCTAATAATCATCTTGCCCTGAACTCCAACAAAACCAAAATAGTAATCTTTGCCCCCAAAAAGTCCACCCCCCTTCAAAAAGAGAACTTCACCATTCAATCCCAAAATGGTACCACCATTGACATTGTACCTAGCACAAAACTCCTAGGTGTCATCATAAATGAAAACCTCACATTCGACCTGCACATCCAGTCCAGTGTCAAAAAGACACATCAAAAGCTTGGCACTCTCTACTGACACAAACATCTACTCAGTGCGTCATAGGTTCGTAGGTTGGGACTAGGCTATTGCCACTTCTTTTCTATTACCCTCTCTTTTATACAGTGCGCCCCTCCTCACCAACATTGTCTTCTCTAAAGTCCAAACTAGACTCATGCTACAACAAAATTGCTAAGTTTAAGTTACTATTTCACCTTCATCCATCTAACTACAGCTCACAAACTCATTCATAATCCATCCATGTGCCCTGCTGTGTCTTCTATACTTACTTTATACCATCCTAATAGACCACTCCTGTCCAGCAACCAATTGCTAGTAAATGTAGAAAAACCCAAACTTTTGGCTGGCCAGATGCTTTACTCCTTTACCATCACAAAATTTTGGAACTCACTCCCCCAACACTTAGATCCACCCACTCAGTAACCCTCTTCAAGACATCTCTGAAACAACACCTCTCCTCATCTTGGCTGTGCACATGTGCTAACACCATATCTCATATAACCTAACTTCATCCATCACAACTATTCTCACCCTCACTCTACTACTCTGGAATCCTCCTTTCACATCCACCTGTCTTTTTGCTTACTCCACCTCCCCATCCTGTCCACTTCCGACTTCTGCTAACCCTCATTGTCCTACCATTGATCCCTCCAGTCTACTTCCGTCTCTTCCTAACCCTTATAGACCTACCATTGAACCAGGCAAGACATTCAGATACTCTCACAGCCTACCTTAATATCTTACCGCCACTTGCATCTGCAACAGTATCCACCGACTTACCAGTTTCCTGCAACAGGACTCGTATAGCCTGTTGCTAAGCTAACGTGTGAAAAGTTTAAGTACCTAGTCTCTGATTAATTTCTATATCCACTTTGCATCCACTGCAGTAAGTGTCCTGTATAAATTTGCTAGATGAAAAATACTAATATAGATTGTTCTCATGTATACACTCCATTGCTTGTATGATATATTTGATTTGAGAATGATTACTTATGTACTTTTTTTTTCCACCAATTGTATAAGCTGCCAATAATATGTACTAAATGTCTTTATTAATATAAATTCTGTATTGTATGTGAAATGTCTTATATGTGGAGCTTTTCTCCCTGGGACTCCACTGAATATGAGCATTTCTGGACCATCCCGGTAAACAAATGCAAATAATAAATAAATAAACATTTTACAGCTACATGTCACAGATAAACCATGCAGCCTCTCCTTTAGCAGTACTGAAACTGGAGATTTGGTCACTAGAGTTTAAATCAGTCCATGATTTGCAACAAATTACAGATTTTCCCCCTACTTTCTCCAGTTAATTTGCTGTCTAAGAGATTAGATGCCTATCCACATATCACGGTGAGATGATATGACTGAAAATTCCTGCAGTACGAGGTGGGCAGCCATCTCTATCACTTTCAGTCCTTTCTGTTTTGTCATTCATCAATATTGATGGTCTCCAAGTTGTATAGCAGTAGTACCCTTCCCATGACAACACATTCAAATTTTCTGTTTGCTTTGCAGTGAAGTTGCTCAGAATAGCCTTGTTGCGTCTGAGTAGGCAAGGGGCAACATATTCTTTCTCCTTTGGTGAGAAACTTTAAATGGTGGGGCTGGTGCTGAAACACCAGATGTAGTGGGTAGTGAGGTTTTCTAATCAGGCAGATGACTTTGCATCGGGGATGGTGACTAAAATGTTCATGTTTTACATTTAGATTTCTTTAAGTGGAGCAATCCTATTGGGTCTGTTGTCACCCTATTGAAAGCCATACTACTAGAATTTTCCTCCATGTTTTAGAGAGACCAGATAATATTTTGGATGTTTCTGCATTGGATTGTGAAAAGGATTTCTTTTACACCCCCATTTCCTCTCCTACAGAAGGACTTGCTGAAAAGAAAAACAGGACATGGCAGTAATCATACCATTTGCATCCAAAGCTTTGATAGCACTGGTTCTCAACTGCTTCATATTCTAGCTAGAATTACTCTCTCTGTTTGCCATATAGCCAGACTCCCCTGTCTGTTGACAGTCAGAATTTTACATTTCAGACTGAAAACCCTTCTTTCTTAGTCCTCCTTGATTGATACATACTTAATTCTTAAATTGCTGCAGCTACCTCTTAGATTAAAAATTTTCATGTGCCAAGAAAAAAGGGGGCTGATGTTTAAATTATTCCTTAAAATTGTATTCAGTCTTAAACAACCACCCCTAAGAGGACCAAGTCCTTCCTTGGGATTTGAATATTTCTGAAAAGCTTCCATTTTCTCTGTTTTATCATGTAGCCATCTGAGATTGGTTATTCTGTAGGCTGTAGTGTCTAGTTAAAGAATTTGACTTGTGGGCTCTGCCATCTGTAGAGCAGAGCAACTGTGAATAAATACAAGGTTCACTTGTAACAGTATCTGATTACATTTTAAAGTATATCGTTGGTTTACCTTTACACTGTCCTGTTGGAAGTACTGCCGAAAGGCTGCTACACTGATGTTAGAGGACCAAATTATTTTATTAAAATCAGCTCTTTATTGAGAAATGGTTAGATAATGTCCAGGCAAGATGTCATAAATGAGATTAAAAAGTGCATTTTGTATCTGTATCTCAAATAATGTAGCTCTTTGGAAGGATGGTAAAGCTAAATTTACAAGAGCTGTAACTACTTCAAGACCTTCCATGAGTTCATAGGTATATATTACACTAACAACCACTGGGACATTTTTAGGCATAGCCATGCATCCCAAATGTATCTGATAAGTTTAGGTACTTTTAATATTATTTTAAAGGGGAATATGCAGATGAGGCCTTCGATCATTAAGCATTTAGATGCTGCGTCTGTCCATTAGGGACATAGGTGCTAAAACATGGGTGAATTTGTGATTCCCCATCTACTGGTCCTCGTTACACTTGAATTGATGTAGGGAAGAATTCTGCTTCACATGGATAGGGAAGTCTGTTTCAGAGAAGGGTTGCTTCTGAGGTACATACCTGTCCCTCCAGCATTTCCCATTTGTCACAAGGAATGCTTAACTCCCTTGACTGGTTAATTCTGATGCTGTTTGTATTAATCAGAGTGGGATCCCAAGATGCCCCGTATGCCAGGCATAGATAGCTCCTTAACAGTCTGTAGGGGACTGAGTATAGAGAATAGGGCTTTTTAGACAATACACACAGGACATGTTGCTTATGCCCTGTGTCCTTTTTGTGAAGAACCTCTGTGAACGTCCTACTTGTTGCATATGTCTGGTCAGGTAAATACTGACCGAGGGAAGTTGTTCTCAGTAGTTTGATGAGGGCCAAATACAATGGAACAATGAATTTCCTGGACTAAGATGCCATACCCTTGTTTGTAAGTTGCACAACACAGAATGATTTCCTTATTGTAGACACATGATGGTCGAAGATCTGGTTACTGTCTACATGCATCCCCAAATCCCTGACTACTGGGTCTACTATTAGGGGTGTGTTATCAGTGAGGTAGTTTCCAGGGGTAGCTGACTTCCCAAAGGATACGGTTATAGATTTTTTAGAATTTAATTTTAGACCATGGCTGTAGCACCTGTTATTTGTCTAAGTCATGTCTTCTTTGAAGATTAGTGTCTTTTGGGGGGGTGGATTCTATGTCTACACCTATTTTGCAATTGTCTGCAAACTTGGTCAACCAGAGGCCCTTGACATCAGCCTTGACTTCAGAGAAGTAGATGCCAGAAAGGAGCGGGCCCAGCACACAGTCCTGGGGGACTTCGCAAATGACGACCTGTTTGTGGAGGTTGACTTCCCTATCTTAACTTCTTTGGTCCAACCTGAGAGCCACCTGGCTATCCAGTGGGTGACATAGGAATTTATACCTAATTCCATAAAGTTTGTTTACAGTGCTTGAGTGGGGTATTGTATCAAATGTCTTGGCCAGGTCGAGATAGGCAGTATGTACCATTTTGCCCTTATTCATTTCTTTGGTGGCATTCATGGAGAAGATCATTAGGTTGAGTAGGCATGGTATGCCCTTGATGAAACACCTGGATTGGATCCAGTGTCTGAAGACTTTCTGTGTCGTCGTTCATCATTTCCATGATTTGCATATGAGACTAGACAAACTTATGGGTCTGTAATTACTGGAGTGTGTAGATGACCCCCCATGTGTGTTGTGGGATGACCGTTGCAGATGTCCGTTCATGTCACTGTTGCAGTATTCTTTACAGTGGGCAGTATTGTTTACAGTAGGGATCCTCTGCCAAGGCTAGCCCAATGTTGGCCAGTATACCAAAGCCTTTTGGTTGTAAAGGGTACACCGTTCGTCACACATATGCTCCTCATGCACAGTGTAGGACATAAAGGTGACATCCTCAGAACTTCTTTGCTGACCGTCCGAATGCCATCTTAGACGGTCAGTCTGAACACCAGTTCATCGGCTGGTTCTACCACTTCAAATAAGTGCCCCCTTGGGATTTTTGTTTTTATCATCTTTTGTTTGCCTTGTAATCTGGTTGTTGGGTTTCATGTCATCCAGTGTGGGAGACAGACTCCCCATAAAGATTGTCATAAGTTAATAGATGGGTACTAGCCTATTGGCCCAAGGACTTAAGTAAGCCTAGCCACTAAAGTTCCCTGGCTTACGCCACCCAAGACAGCTATTTTCCTGTGCCCCCGTCGAGCAGAGCCACAGAAGTGAACCCCGGGGTATATTTCCTATTTCCCATCCACTCATCAAGATTTTTCTTGAAGAGTGCTAATGGGGAACTTTGCTTGACATAGATGGGTAGCTTGTTCCAGAGTATAGGAAGTCTCTGGGACAGGAACCTATCCCTCCAGCATGTCCTGTTTATTGTGGTGGCAAGGTTTAGGTCCCTACAGTGTGTAGCTCGGAGGGGTTGGGATTTCTTTAGGTGTAGCATGTCCAGCAGCTCTGAGTTTGACATAGCTTTTATATGTTGGGCAGAGATCACCTCGGAGTAGGCGATGTGCTACAGAGTAAAGCTGGAGTTTTTTGAGACAGTCAGTGTAGGGTATCTGTTTGAGGCCAGTAATCCTCTTTGTGAGGTACTTCTGTGACCTTTCCAGCTGCTGCTGATGTCTTGTGAGGTACCTTCCAAAAGGGGTGTTGTACTCTATAATGGGTCTAATGAGTGTTGAGTAGAGGGGAACAATGACCTCTTTTTTTTTTCCTGGATGAGAACCCTTTTGTGATGAGATGTGCCATGCAGAAGGATTTCCTAACTACTGTGGTGATGTGATTATCAAAGGAGAGACTACTGTCCACCTGGGTTCCAAGGTCTCTTATCACACATTCAGCATTAAGTAGACTGCCGCCTATGTGGTAGTTCATGGGTACAGAGTTTGAGCAGTGTTTGTTCTGTTCAGGTGCTTCACACGACCATATGTCTTGCGAGATTTGTCAGTCCTTTTCCGTAAGATGTTGAGGAGTCTGCTTTTTTCCCTAGCAGTTTATCTTGAGAACCAGTGACTTAAATTATTGGCTAAGGATACCATGGAAGGATCTTCCTGGCCCGAGGGCCAGCTGTCCATGAAGAAAAAGGCCAATAAAGTTAGGTCTGGTTCTTCAGCTCTACCGCCTCCACTGGATGTCTGTCTTGAGGCTGGTGAAAGCCCAGGGGAACATCAGGTTTCTTTCTCAGATTCCTCTGGCTCAACTGCTTTGGAGGTCAGCATGGACCTGATGCCATGCATGTCCATGAAGATTTTGCAGACATCCACCTCAGATGTACAGGGTGAACTGCATCTGGTTATTACTGAAGGGTCTAGATGTGTTCCTCAAATTTTAGTTAGAGAAGAGGTCCTGACTACCATTATCAAGTGCTGTCAGGGGTCAGAGCCCCCAAAATTTTTCAAGGCTGACGTCCCACTCAAAAAGAAGCAGAAAACAAATTATATTTCGCCTGCTCCCAAAGATCCTCAGAGTGAATGGCAGAACTTCACTCAAGGCTTGTTTAATGCCATTATGGCTCTCAAGCCTCCACAGTGTGCTCCTGTTCCTGGTCCCCCTGGTCTTCTACTCCTCTTAAGAGGCCTAGGGAGCAGGATTCTTCTGAAGAGGAAGCTGCTGATTCTGGTGTCCCTGACTTTTTCCTCTCAGATTCCTTCGCCACTTGACTGTGGTTCTGAGTCTATCAGTCCTGACTGTCTTTTTGAGAAGATTTATTTTGGTGATACTGTTTACAGAATGATGGAATTTTTCAAATGGGACTATGCTCAACTGTCTGATGCTGAGTAGCGGTACTGATAGCGTTTGCAAATGGAGTCTCAAAGGCCCTCTGCTGTTCCTCTGGTTCTTGCTGCCTTGCTGGATGCTTTTTCTACTGCTTGCCAGTCCTCCTGATTCTCAACCCCTTGCTTCCAAAAAAACTGATACGTTTTGTAAATTGCCTGAAGACTGCAAGTTTCTTTAAGTGTCCCTCTTCTGGCCCCTCTGTATTGTTTGTGGCTTCTGATAAGCCTTCCAAAATTGTTGACATCCACTAAATTGCTACCATCTGATAAGGATAGCAGAATCATGGAGAGGCTGGGTAAGAAGGTATATACTTCTGCTACTGTAGCCTTTAGAGCTGTTAACTATCAGACACACATGACTAGGTATGTTTTGGCTCTTCTCTTTCAAGCCATTCAGGCTGTTTTTGGTTTCCGTGATTCTGAGAGGAAGGCTTCTGCTCCTGCTTTGATTGGGACATCCTCCCAAGTAGCTCACAATTCCATTAAATGCAGCTATGATGCAGCTGATGCTTCATCTAGGCTGCTGTTTTTGGATTTGTTTTGAGGAGGTATTCCGGTCTCAGACTTCAGCCTATACCTGATGATATCAAGGCTAAACTGATGGATGCTCCTGAATTCTAAGTATTTGTGTGGTTTGGAACTGCTGTGGCAGAGTTGTTTAAGTCCCTGCAAGAAAAGAACAAGGCTTTACAAGAGTTGAAACAGATTTTTGATGTTCATCGTGTTTCACTGTTGCAGTCATTACACTATTCTGCTGGCAGGCAACCCGCAGTTGGCCTGCATTCCAAAGTCCTGGTCTGGCGTCGGTTGCTGTCGCCTCTTCCCTGACGTCAGTGCGCCAGGGGTATATAAGATGTGGCCGACGCCATTTTCTTCAGTCTTTCTTGCCGCGCGGTGCCCGAAGCAGAAGCAGTTCGCAAGTGCCGGTCGGCCGACTCCTGAGATTTTCGAAATTGAATTTCAGATCCGAAGTCGTCAATAAAGCTAAGTACCCCATTGGGGAAACTTTTTCTTGCTCCAGACCGATGTCAGTAAAAGTTAACAATTGTATTTCTTGTGGGAAGCAAATACCTCATAAGGATTTTCATTCTTACTGTATTCCTTGCCTAGGCCCTCACCACGACGTTGCTCATTGTCGTTTTTGTGCTAGAATCAACCAACGCACTATTAAGCGTCGGTTTGATTTTGCTTTACATTACCTTGGCCGAAGGTTTAACTATATAATGCTGTCGGAACAACTGACTACCGCAGTTCATAAAAAGCACAAGAACAAAGATAAAGACAGGCATCCGAGGTCCAAAACCGACGACAAAGCCACTTCTAGGCCAGTCGCCGGTTTTCAGTGAGGTGCTTTTGCAGCCCTGACACCCGCTACCTCAGAGCCACAGGCCGCCTCCAACTCCCACGTGGAGACAGCTAGGCCTCTAAAAACTCAAGGTGTTGGGCCTACGGAAACAATTTCCTCAGATGGGTCCGGAACCGCTGAGCAGGCATCGGCTTCTGAGGGTGTTTTCAGACCAACACAGCTTACTATCAAGACCACTTCAGCAGCTAAAGCAAAGTCTAAAACACCTTTAAAGACAAAGAAACAAGTACAGCATTCTCCTGGACAGTCATCCATGCCAAAGAAACAGATGCTCAAAATGGCCGAGGACCTAATTACTTTGATCAGGGGTTCCCATCACCCTCCTGATAAAAGGCCTAGGCAAGACACTGACTATGACTTCTCTGACCAGGTTTCTATTTCTTCTGATTCCTCTTCAGAACAGGGATATTCTCTTCCTTCCTATGAGGACTGTGATGCTGAAGAATCTATCCCTTCAGCCTCTCCTCCTGAGGACTACTCTTTTGGGGAAACCCTGCACACCATGAGGGAATATTTCTATTGGGAGAGCCAGGATTACTCAGAATATAAGAAAAGGCTCAGAGACTTTCTTTTATTGCCTCAGCACAGGCCTCTTGCTATCCCCCCTGTACTAGATATTATTGATTATGTTTTTTCTGAATCCAGTTTGACTCCTGATTCTTTATCCCCTCACCAGTTAAGCCAGATAGGTACTACAGGGTTCCATATTCTCATAAATTTCTTTATAAAAACCCTGCTGCTGATCCTGAAACTATTTCTCAGGGTCCCAAAGGGGTCAAGGCTTCCACTGCAAAAAACCCTGTTCCCTCTGATAGGGATTCTAGAGCACTGGACAGATGGAAGAAAGTTTACATCTCTGCTACTTTAGGTATAAGGGCTTTAAACTGCCAGTTTCACATGCTTAAATACCAACAATATCTAATGTCTTTGCTAAAACAGAAAATGCTTACAAGCCCTGAATGTCCTGAGAACAAGGAAATGCAGTATTTATTGCATGCAGCTGAACAAGTGGGAAAGCATACTTTGCAATGTGGTTTTGATTCATTAGCGGCATCTTGCAGAGCCGCAGTTGCAGGTTCTGTCATTCGAAGGCATGCTTGGTTAAAAGAACAGAGTTTGCCTGATCATGTTAAAGCAAAATTATTGGATGCTACATTACAGCATGATACTTTGTTTGGTGTTAGGGCAGAAGAGGTGTTAAAGAAAATGGAGGATAAAGCAAAATCAATGCAGACAGTAAAGGATTTCTTACAGGTTCAGCCACCTAGATTTAGCAGGAACTGGCCTTCTAAAAATTGGTCCTTTCCAGTGTCAGACAGGCCACAAAGAGGCAGATACAGACGCCCAAGAGACAGATCCTCAGCCCCAAGGCTCATACAGACCTAAACAATGGGGTGCTTCAGCCTCCAAAGGTGAAGAAGACAAATCACAACCTTATAGGAAACAGTCCCAATGACTTTCCTCTACAAATGCCAAGCACTTACCTTTTGGGAGCACCCATAGGAGGAAAACTAGCACTTTTCTCACAAAATTGGCGCATGATCACCCAGGACAAATGGGTACTGAATATTGTTTCTCAGGGTTACAGGTTCCACTTTCACACCCTACCAAGGTCAAAAGGTATGCCAGACCTGCCACAAAATCCATGGGCAGAGGCACAAAAACAAATTTCTGCTCTCATGGACATGAGGGCTATTCAAAAAGTACCACAGCAAGAACAGGGGCAAGGATTTTACTTGAGACTTTTCTTGGTACCCAGAAAGGACAAAGCCTGGAGATCAGTACTGGACCTGTCTATTCTAAACACTTTCCTGGATGTTCCAAAATTCAAAATGTTGACACTGCAGCAACTTCTTCCCATGCTGGACAAGAAGGCTTGGCTAGTTACTTTGGATCTCAGAGGCATACCTGCATGTCCCAATCAGACAATCTTGCAGAAGATACCTCAGATTCATAGCTGGCTCAATGCATTACCAATTCTCTGCACTGCCCTTTGGCTTATCTACTGCACCCAGGGTCTTTACAAAATGCCTGGCACCAGTAATTGCATTTTGCAGACAAAAAGGAATTCAGATATATCCGTACTTGGACGACTGCCTTATTCAAGCAGAGAGCAAGTACATTCTACTAAAGCATCTGGTGTTTGTAAAAAGAATACTAATTTACTTAGGGTACACAGTAAATGAAAAGAAATCAAAACTAATGCCCTCTCAAGATATAATATTCCTGGGTGTAAGCTTAAATACAACTGCCCAGATGGCTTATCTCACACCAGACAAGCAAAGGCAACTGACTCATTACTTTCAAATGATGGCAACAAAGACCCAGCTACCTGCAAGAAAAATTCTGCAGGCTTTGGGCTTCATGGCATCCTGCATCCTACTAATTCCATATGCAAGACTACATATGAGGAAGCTACAATGGTATCTAAAAAGTGTTTGGATTCAACATTGCCACAGCCTGGAAACAATAATAACTCTTATTCCCTGCCTACAACAGGAGTTTTGATGGTGGGCACTGGCCTGTCACCACAACAGGGGACAGCCTTTTCACTTTACACACAGCCAGGCAGACAGTAACAACAGATGCATCGGATTATGCCTGGAGGGCACACATGGCAGGAAAATGTATTCAGGGCATGTGGCCCGCGGACCAAATGCATCTTCATATCAATCAAAAAGAGATGCTAGCTGTACAGAATGCCATGACAGCCTTCAAGGATCTACTACATCCAGGACAACTATTACTAAAGACGGACAGTACTACAGTTATGTGGTACATAACCAAGCAAGGCGACACACATTCCTACCCCCTCTGCAGGCAAGCCATGACTTTGTGGAACACAGCACTGACCTATCAAGTACACCTGCAGGCACAATTCCTGCCAGGAAAAAAAAATACTCTGGCAGACAAACTAAGCAGAAACCTCATGAACCCTCACGAGTGGAAACTAGATCCACAGGTCTTCAGCATGATAACAAGGAAATGGGGATGCCCAGACATAGATCTTTTTGCCTCCCCTCACAACTGCCAACTACAGAGATTCTGCACAAGGACTTATCATTCACAAGCATGGAAAGTGGATGCTCTATCATTCAGCTGGAAAATCCTAACGGTTTATGCCTTTCCACCACTGCCTCTCCTTCCCAAGGTACTCCTAAAAGTCAGACAAGAGAAGCCAAAAATGATTCTGATTGCCCCGGACTGGCCACGCCAGCACTGGTACCCAATCCTAAAGAGCTTGTCTCAAGGTCCAGCCTGGACTTTACCTCAAATTCCTCATCTTCTGACTCAACAAAATAATCAGATCCTGCACAGCCATCTCAGAACCTTAAATCTGGCTGCATGGCAAATAATATAGCCACTCAGAACGCACCTCTCTCTAAAGCTTTTATGGATGTCATTTTGGAAGCCAGGAGGCCCAGCACCAGGAAATCTTATGCAGAAAAATGGAAGAGATTCTGTGCTTGGAACCAGGCACAAGGACTTGAACCACTTGTTCCAAATATTCCTCAGATTTTACAATACTTAACTGAGATGCTGAACAAAGGCCTATCCTTCTCATCAAGTAAGATCCATGCCTCTGCCATTTCAGCTCATTACAATACAGAACCTCCTATTTTCTCTCATCCACTGCTAAGACAGTACCTCAGAGGGGCAAAAAACATAAGACCCCCAAGGAGAGCACCGATACCTACATGGGACCTCAACTTTGTTTTGGAAAAGCTCACACTGCCTCCTTTTGAGCCAGCCAATACAGCTGATATAAAATTCTTATCATGGAAAACTGCTCTGCTCCTAGCAATAACTTCAGCAAGAAGAGTCTCAGAGTTACAGGCATTAATGGCAGTGGAACCTTTTATCATTTTTCATCTGGACAGGGTTTCTCTAAGGACAAACCCAACATTTATGCCAAAGGTAGTATCCAGTGTGGCTCTTAACCAGACCATTAATTTGTCAACATTTTATCCAAATCCCCAGAATAAAGGGGAGAGACTTCTGCACTCTTTGGACATACACAAGCAGTTACGCTTCTACTTGGACAAAACAAAAGCTTTCAGAAAAACTGAGCAGCTGTTTGTAGCATATGCTGCAGGATCACAAGGAAAGGCTATCTCAAAGCAGACTATTTCAAAATGGATAGGACACTGTATTCGTTTCTGCTATGCACAGCATGGCAAGTCAGTGCCTAAGAATATTAGGCCACATTCTACCAGGGCAGCAGCCACTTCAGCAACCTTTCTCAGAGGAGTACCAACCAAGGAAATTTTGGAGGCTGCAACAATGGAGTTCAGTACACACCTTTACCAAGCATTATCACTTACCTCTTTATTCTAAATCCAGAGCAGGCTTTGCCACTGCAGTTTTGCAGGGTCTCATAGACGCTCCTAATCCTATTTAGACCCAGTCGCCCTACCTCAGCTTTGGGATTCAACCCAAGTGTAATGACTGCAACAGTGAAACACGATGAACATAGTGCAGTTGTGTACCTACCATAAATGTAGATGTTCGAATGTATTCACTGTTGCAGTCCAGGTTACCCACCCTCCATCCTCATTTCTTTGCTGGGGCTTATCTATACTTCTCTATCCTATACAACCTATGTGGTGTATTTGCTTGTAGATGAAGGTATTGCTTTTATTTTATTGTATGTTTTTATAAGCAATATGTATTGCCTACCTTCTTGGGGGCACATGACATCTGCGGCAAGAAAAACTGAAGAAAATGGCGTCTGCTGCATCTTATATACCCCTGGCGCACTGATGTCAGGGAAGAGGCGACAGCAACCGACGCCGGACCAGGACTTTGGAATTCAGGCCGACTGCGGGTAGCCTGTCAGCGGGATAACCCAAGTTTAATGACTGCAACAGTGAATACACTCGAACATCTACATTTATGGTAGGTACACAACTGTACTTTCTCATCCTTTAGATTCTCTTGTCCCTGCCTCAAGCTGGAACTTCAGTGGTGGATTCATCAGTTGCCCCTCAACCCAGGGCTTCCTTTTCAACCTCCAGTCGCCTCTTCGGAACATTTCACAGGTGGTTCGGACGTGGGATGGAGGTCTCCTTTGGCCCTCTGAAGGTGCAGAGCCTTTGGTTGCTTCGACAAAAAAAGACCACATCATTGCCAGAGATAAGTCTGCTGGCTCCTCAGGCTTTTCATACTCGTTTTCTTCCAAGGCCCCGATTCTCGCAGACAATGCCACAGTGATGTGGTATGTCAACAATCAAAGGGGGGGGGCAAGGCCTTACCTCCTTTACAGGTTAGCCCTTCAGGTTTGGGAGCTGGCTATCCAGTATCAGGTGGCCCTTCAGGCTGTTTGCATTTGCTCAGATCAGAACATAGTGGCAGATTCTCTGAGCAGGTCCATAACATAATCCCATGAGTGGATGCTTCACATGGATGTTTTTTGGACATTGTCCACCAGTGGGGTACTCCTCAAGTAGCTCTATTTGCTTCCCCTCTGAACAGACATCTTCCTGTATTTTGTGCCATAGTCCCATGCCCTCTAGTCCGGAAGGTGGATGCCCTCTGTTTTTCTCGGAAGGAGATGTTTCTTTATGCATTCCCTCCCCTTTCTCTTATTCCAAACGTCCTGTTCAAGATGAAACAGGATGCTCTGAAATGTTGCTGCTGCCTCCCTTTTGGCCCAGACAGCACTGATTCCCTCTTCTGCATCTTGCCAAGGGCAATCATCACATGTTACCTCACAAGGTGGACCTTCTCACACCAGACCAAGGGATCTCTCATCTATCCCCACTTGAACAGTATTCATCTAACATTGTGGGTGATAGGGTTTTGATCCCTACAGACACCTTTTTTCTGAGGACAAGCTTCGGGTCTTGTAGGAGAACAGGAAATCCACTACTAGAAAATCTTACTTATCCAAATGGAAGA
The DNA here is from genome assembly GCF_019279795.1 of Protopterus annectens. Classification (NCBI taxonomy): domain Eukaryota; kingdom Metazoa; phylum Chordata; order Ceratodontiformes; family Protopteridae; genus Protopterus; species Protopterus annectens. The sequence continues at coordinate 845,689,965 of NC_056731.1, forward strand.
GGATTTCTGTTTGGTGTCTTTCTTGTAACCTGGATACTCTTACTGTGGATGTTCCCTTAGTTCTTTGTCTTATTTGTGCAAATTGTTAAATGCTGGGCTGGCATATTCTTCTGTTGAGGCCCATTTATCAGCTCTCTGTGCTTGTCTGCCTTTGACCCCCCCTTTAACCTCTAGAGTTGAGTCCAAACAGTTTCTTAATGGTGTCCTTCACATTAGGCCTCCCAGGAAGCCTGTCCCTCCTTCTTGGGATCTTAATTTTGTTTTTGAAAAAATGACTGTGGCTCATTTTGAGCCTACTGCTTCAGCTTCCTTACAGCATTCTTTCTTGAAAGACTCTTCTTCTTTTGGCCATTACTTCTGCCAGACAGGTGGCAGAGCTGCAAACCCTTATGGTTGTTCCTCCTTTTTTACTTTTCCATAAGAACAGGGTGTCCCTTCATACTAATCCTTCTTTTATGCCCAGTGTGGTTAATGAGTTCTCTCTTAATCAGTCTGTTCATTTGCCAACTTTTTCCCTTCTCCACAGTTTGCTAGTGAGAAGGTTTTGCACACCTTGGATTTGCATAGATAACTGAGATATTATTTGGATAAGACTAAAGCTTTTTGTAAAGCTGAACAACTTTTTGTTTCTTTTCATCCTTGGTCTTTAGGTTTGTCTTTCCAAGCAAACCATTTCTTCTTGGTTATCTAAAACCATTTTTTTGCTATTATTTTCATGGGAAGAGCCTTCCTTCCTCAGTTAAATCTCATTCCACTAGGTCTCTGGCTTCTACTGGTGCTTTTTTCAAGGGTTTGGATATTAATTCTATTCTTCAGGCAGCAACCTGGACTTCAGTGCAGACCTTTACTAAGCACTACAAACTAGATGTGATTTGTAGACCACGGCCATTCCCCATGTCTTTCTAGAGGGCTCTTCTGGCCCGTCCTCCTCACAATCTTCTTCCTGAACTTTTGCATTCTCCCTGTTGTAAAAAAAAATACTGCAACAGTGATTTGGAAGGACAATAGTATCTTACCATAACAGTAGATGTCCTTCTCCTCACTGTTGTAGTATTCGCTCCCTCCCTCCTCTCGCTGGTCCTTTTTCCTTCTGGATGTGCTTGTTACCTACTTTTGTCCTTGGACTGTCAGTCCTCCTGGAGCTTTTCAGTTCTGAGGATGGTTTGTCCAGATATCGTCCCTATACCCTAGGCCATGCACAGGGAGCATATATGTGACGTATGGCGTGCCGTTTACAACTAAACGGCTTTGGTATACTGGCCGAATGTCAGGCTGCTGTTGATAGAGAATCCCTATTGTAAAGAATACTGCAGCAGTGAAGAGAGAGGGACATCTACTGTTATGGTAAGATTTTACACAGCTGTCCTTTCTCCAAGAGACACAGGAACTTAAAAAGTATATTATGTGGTTGGTGGGGGGCAGAGTGGGGTAAATTGGAGGAATTTTTTTTTTTTGGCCAGTAGATTTGTTAAATCTTCTGGCTGTGTGCAGATAGTGTAATTTATAATTAGTTCTCTACATTGTTGTGTACTGGCTTTGAGGTTGTGGACATGGCTAAAGAGGGCCTTATTGTTGTCCTTGGCCTGGGAAACGATTTTTACTTTAAATTTGTCTTTGGTAGACTTGAATTGTCATCTGAGCTGCTTTTTTAGGTTGATGAGTTTTTATCCTGTTCGATGTTGCCTTTCCTAATTTTAGCTATGACTTTCTTCCTTTTGTTATACAACCTACTGATGATAGGATTCCGCAAGGGTGTTTTTGAGTTTAATCTGTGCTTATTCTCGGTATGTACAGCTGTCTGTCTATTGACATGAATTTACAGGGTGTCTTTGAACAGTTCCACATAAGTAGTAGTGTTTTTAGGGTTTTTGTGGGTGGTGGGGGGCTTGAAATTTTGCCAGGTTATCACTTAGTAGGAAATTTGCCTTAAAATGGTTCCTAAATATCTTAGGGTTAGTAGGGGTGTAGGGCTCCTGGGTTTTATTTTTGTTTAAAAGGTGACATCTTTATCAGAGAGGTCATTATATTTGGGGGGGGGGGGGTCAGCATTCTCTCATGATAGTGCAGACCAGATCCAGTATGTTTATGCCACTGTGGAGTGTATCAACTGTCTGGTTCAGGGTGTTTGTGCTGATAAATTCCAGGAATTTCTGGACCTGCAAGTTTGAGGTTGTTTACAATTTCCACTTTATAATGGGATAGTTAATCACCCATGAGTACGGTATTGAGTTGAATGGTGAGTTTGTCTACTGTGTTTAAGTATGTATTATGAGTTTTCTTATACATTTCTTCTTAGCATGCATCTGTCTTGCTGCTGCATGGGGTTTTGGACCATGCTTTTAGAATGCTTTACACAATGTATGTGATTTCTGCAGTCAGGGCTATATTGCAGAACATCTTAGCTTGAGAGGAGAAGCCTCACTTTCACATTGTGTTCCAAGAATATGGTTTGTTACTGCTTAGAACTCTGTCCTGTTATGTGGATCTGCTGTAAGAAAATGTGTAAGAAAAGTAATGTTTATTTGTGTCTTTCTGTTTTTCCCGGTTAGGGGTCGCCACAGCGGAACTCCGGTCCGCTAATGATTGGCAGTAGATTTTTACATGCTGGCTTGCCAGGCCTAATGCACAACCTTCAATGAAGGAACGCCCATTCACGCATGTCGACACACAGAAGACGCTCTAACTGAGAATCGAACGGGCAACGTCTAACTGTGAGGCGACAACGCTACTGTAGCACCACCACCGCAGTTTGTAAGAAAAGTAATGTAAGAGTTCCAAATAACATTAGATTTTGACTGGGCCTGTTGTAACAACTACCTGCCCTGCTACAATTTAATAAGTGTTGTCATAACAGAAGGATGTGCTGATTATTCAGGGTTAGTGGCAAAAAAGTAAACCAGCACGTAGGTAAATTCCGTGACACACCAACTGTATTTGCACTTTAAAATCCTTTAATATCCACAAGTAAATTTCAGGTACGCTTTTAACATCCACAAATAAATTTCAGGTACACAAGCATAAAACTTTCGCCCAAAGGCCTTCCTCAGACATGTAAAACAACTTACATCAACTAGTGAATGGTTTAAATAGTGTAAAAAAGTCACATACACAAATCAATTGACAGTTTAAAGGATCAGTATGCACTTAAAAACATTACATGTAATAAGACGTATAAGAAACTTGAAGGCTTGTAAAAACACCTAAATCTAATATAAAAATGGGTATAAAAACTTGTATAAAGTTTATAAAGAGGCAGTTGACGTACATATGAAATATACAGATTCACTTCAGAATCTCGAATTCCTGAAAACTGGAACTTCATATGGTCGCGACCATATGATCGAGTTTTCAGAAACTCGAAATTCCAAAGTAAAGTAAAAAAACAAAAAAATAAAAAAAAAACCAAACAAAAATAGTCAAACACATAGTTTCTGCAGGGGGGCAAGCCCCCCTGCATCTCCCACACCCCCCCTACTTAAATATGCCAACTCCAAGATTGCACTTCAGTGAAGAAAAGGGAAATCTCCCATTCCGCACTGTATGCAGAAGCGCAGAATGGAAGATTTCACGTTTCCTCCTATAGTGCGATCATGGAGATGGTATGTTTAAGTAGGGAGGGTGCAGGGGGGTTTGGCTCCCTGCAAAAACGTTATATTCATCTAAATTAGTGTTTTTTTTTTTCACACTTTAGAATTTCGATTTTCTGAAAACTTGATCATATAAGCTCGACCATATGAGGTTCGAGTTTTCAGGAATTAGAGATTCTACAGTGTTCCCGAAATATTTATATATTGCTGCAACAAATGTATTTGCACAGACTCATGCTTGGTTATGAGTATAGGTTTAAGAGGGGCAATACCAAACGTTAAACCTCAAAATCCAGTTCAGTTCCACTGTCTTAGTTTTGAGAACAGTATTTTCACCTCTTATGTTTTCATACAGAACTTCTAAAGTCAGGAATTTAAAACTGTGAGTATATCCCTTCTCCAATTTGTTTACTTAAAGTATTAGTAACTACTTCTCTGTTAATTTCTGAGAGATGACTGGATATGCAGTTTTTAAACCTCCGTTTTGTTTTACTTACCGGTATTTCCGATTTATAAAGCTGTTCGATTAACGGCTTTTTTGATGCCGTAATACAGACCTGTTTTACTTGTATAACAGAAAGTGCAGCATGTTGCTAGATATACCAGGTTTCTGGTACAGTTATCATAGGCTCTAATTTCTAAATCTGTAAATGTTAATAATTTTCCTAGTGTCAGTGTACTTCCAGAGTATACAATTGCCACATTTATAAGTATATTTTTTCCTTGAGTTGGATGTTAACCACAATCTGGGTTGTTCTCTATAACATAATATACTTTTTAAGTTCCTGTGTCTCTTATGTGAAAACAGGGGTTGTGAAGTGATATAATTACTATGTGATGGAACATCCTGTAGTATGTGCCAGTGTTTACAGATTATATTTTCAATAGCTAAGGAGTTCATATTATAAGTGCATATTGTGCTCTGTGTGCTTATCTACTTGGTTAGAGAAAATAGGTGCAAGAGCTGTATTTCTTTTCTTTTTAATGTCATCACATATTTATGCGCGGAACTTCTTGCTTGTTGTAACCTCTGTGGGCCAAGACTTCAACAGCAACCTTTGTCTGTTCTAACATATTCAGGGTTGCGCTACTTCCTTGGAACCAGTAGAGATGCTAGTAGTTGTGGCAGTTGTTGAATTAGATGGATGGGGTTTAGAAGAAACTGGGAAACATTTCAGGGTGCCACCCATTTTGTATACTGAAGTCAGTACTGTGATGATTTTGGTAGATGTAGCCTGCTAGATCCATTGAAAATGTGATGCTGATGATGAAAACTTTCAGTGAGAGAAGTTTCAATGTATGGGTCAGTGTGTACATTTTATAGCTTTTAAAGTTACAGTTCTCATTCTTGCTGGAATGCATTCATAATTCACATACAAATTATAATAGTAGTTGGAGACAAAAATCTTAGTGACATTGCTGTATACCATATACAAAATCAGTGTTAATTCTTTTGCAAAAGCATATGGATGAATTTGTGATTGAAGTAAATTTGGAGAGAAAATGGTGTTCTTGGTGTATTTTAACAACAAAATCAAACCTTTTTAAGTTTTGTGTTTGTAATAACAGTGATCTTCATATTGATAAGAATGACTGCAATCATTGATCTTCATATTGATAAGAATGACTGCAATTATGGGTACAGAGTAGAAGAGGAGAGCTGGAATTCACTAGAGAAAACTGGCAGAGTAACCAAGGTACTGGGAACAAATAATTTGAAAAAGATAATGGAATGTAAGAGGCCAAGAATACATTTAGACTGCAGGTTAGAGACTGCCTTCCTATCCAGGATTGATATCAGAATATAGGCAAAAAGGAAGAAATAGGGGATCCTAAATGAAAGACCAGCACTGTTTAGAGTTTTTAGTTGAATCTAGAACAGAAGCTGCTGTTAAAATGGGATAATCAGTAGGATATATACAATATTGCATGATAACTATAGGAATCATAGGAGATTATAAAAGATTAGCAGGAGAGACTGGATAAACAATTCACAAAGAAACGAGAGAATATATGTATGGCTTCTATATATGCAACACAGTCTAGAAGGTTTAGGATTTTTGCTGAAAGTGTTTATGTAGGTGTTTTTTATACCCCAAGCAAACTCTATAGAATTTTTCCTCTGGTGGATTACAAATGTTGGAGATGTGATAGGGAAGACAGATGTAATTGGGAATATATTTTTGTGAGCGTCATGGGTTGAAAGACTTTAAAAATTCCCTGCGAGCTACTCTGTCAGAACTACTGGGAGAACAAATCGGTGTGACTAAGGAAATTATTTTTTGAGCTGTGATACAGGATCTGAATTTCCCAAGAATAGTAAGGCCTTGCTGAGTTTAATTCTGGCTGCTGCCTTAAAAGCATTTACTAGAAAATGGAAATCGAAGTCTAAACCAACCATATTAGAAGTCGTGAATACAGTAACCGAAATTAGGGTTGCCACCTTTCCGTTTTTTTTTTTTTTTCTGGACTATCCGGAAATCAAACAGATTGTCTGGTAGTCCGAAAAACACTGCACAAACTCCGGTATTCTGTTTCAAAAAAGAAACAGACTATCGAATTTTGTTAAATTGGCAGATTTGCTATGCTTTTTTACAAAAAAAACATAGTAAATCTGCAGAAAGCAAACATCAGGAACGGAAAAAGATGGCCTGCCCCATCAGTTGACGCCATGAAGATATCGCAGAATGGGTGAAACATGGATGGTAGAAGGGGAGGAAATGGGCGGGTTTCTAGGTGATGTGAGGGGTGTGGCCTTTCTTTGGTTTTAGCCACAATGAAAGGTGGCAACCCTAACCGAGATAAATGAACTGGAAGTAGAATCTTTAGAAAAAGGTAGGAGCAAATTACATAGAAAAAATGGTAATTGTGGGAACAGTACATGCAGAATCATGTTTTGGAGGAGGAATGAAGTTTAAGGGAAAGCAGGAATTTAATGAACTATGTAGTGCTTAGATGACTAACTGTATAGATGACTGTATGTGGCATACAATGTTTGCATCTGAAAATGGCAATATGGTTTGTTTTCATTTATATAAATGTATGATTGCCTGTGGCACAAATGATAATTCATTAAAGATGTTTTTTGTTTTAAAAAAAAAAAAAAACACAATCTTAATATTGTAATAGTCTTTCAGATAGTTTTATTTGCTGTAATACTATCCTGGAGCCTTTTTTTTTTTTTGTTATAGATTTTCCCCACAGCCATCTGTAGGCTGAGACATCTATAGCTCGTCATTTCCATTCAGTACAAAAAAAAAAAAAAAAAACGATACAGTAGATAGAGCTAGGATGCATCTGCATCATGCTTGTGTGTGTGTGTGTGTGTGTGTGTGTGTGTGTGTGTGTGTGTGTTGGGGGAGGGGGTAATGTTATGCTGTTAGATTGCCATATTCGTTTCATCCCTGGTTATTTTACTAACGTTAGGTCTGCAGTGCAGAGTTACAGTGGAGCTGGTGCCAGCTCATATTAATGACGTGCCATTATATGCCCCTCCTTTCTCCCAGTAATCTGTACACTTCCCAGTTTCTCCATTTTCTGAACTGGAAATTTTACTAACTGAGCGAATATACTTCTTACAATCTCTGGCTTCTGACCCTGCAGCTCCACCCCCAGTTGTATTGACCAGGACATAAGCACCAGATCATTTCTGTCTTGTCTGGATGGCCCACCAACTCCTGAATCCGTGATCTCAGATTCTTGGTAGCACAGATAGCTCATCGGTGCAGGCATAAGATGTTTAACTTCTTAAGCTGATTTTTGACTTGGGACCATGTGTGCTGAGTCTAGTGACTTGTATTGGCATATACAGCTGCCCATCTGTCTTTCCTTATCATTCCCAGTGTTCAGCTTGAATGAGCTTAGCAGTATTTTGTCATCCGTCGACTCTATATCAGGCATTATTTTGATGATTGTTTTCCTTTTTATGGAATTCTGACTGATTATTCCTGTTTTGGCACCGCTGCAAAAGTCTTGACAGATGCGTTTACAAGACGCGGATCTTAACATCTGGATAGTTGCTTTGTTTTACACCATCAAGCAGCATTACAACTTTACGCTCTAACGTTGCTATGCCAAAGGTGACAAAAGACATTGGAAACTTTTTTTTTTTGCCAAAACATTCAAGAAAATGAAAGTTGAGCTCTCACAGTGAGCAGAAATTGGGGAAGGATCCCAACTCTTCTTTATACTTTATTAAATCAGCACTTAAGACATGGGTTATTACAAAATAAGATAAACCATATTAAAATTTGTTCATTTACATGTTTTATACATTACATATATGCTTTCACACTCTATGTACTTGACTAAAAGTGAGACTTAAATTGGCAAGGGGAAACTGCCATGAATAGAGAAACCCCAGACACAAATCTAATGAGGGTTTAGCAAAGGTAAAAAAAAACAGATGTACAAGATCAGGGCGAATGAACAGAAAGTGAATGTTGCATTCTTCATTTTCTTAAGAAGCCTTTAACTCCCACTCCAGAGAGCCTGTCAGGAGTGAGACCAATGACTGCTTTTCAGATGTTCAGGCAGTGCAACTTTTTGTCATGCTATCTGCTGCTGCTGCTAGTGTGCTGGCAGTGTATGTATGATCACTTTTGCCTGTCATGTCTGGGTGTTAGCCAGCTCTTTTGAAGGAGTGGTCACCCTATGTTTACCAATTTGAACCTGGATTTTCTCCTTACCCTTCTAAGCTGATCACCAGTTTTTACAGCAGATGTTTTCCTGGCTTGTTGGTAGGCTCTTCTGATGTCCTAACAGGTGCAAAGCAATGAATTTTATTTATTTATTTATTCATTTTTGTCTTTGTTTACTGGGAAAATCTGACTGGGTAATACCCAGATGCCCGGGGAGCAAAGATCTGTTTGCTAATATGGTATTAAACTAAGTTTCAATCAAACACAGAGCATTTGCATTTATACACAAACAGTAGTTACATTTCTATTTACATTTTTATGCAAACAGTAGTTAGTTATACATATACATTGTAAGATTTTACAGAGGTAGACGTTACTAAAGAGAAAGCATACGTGCAACTTGGTGGATTGTACAGGCAGCAGTTATGTACAAAAATTGGTTTGTCGTTTCAGTAAGAGGTTGAGAATATTATTTTTTTTGTATTTGGGGAGTATCGTACAGTGAAAAAAGTTTTAACCCTGTCATGAGCATGTACAGGACAAGGCTTGGTTAAGATGTTGTTCAGGCAGTGGTTTAAAACTACTGAGAGTGTTAGAGAGTTTTATTTGCATGGGGATTAAGCAACAAACTGGTAGTGTATGTAAACCTAGTGGAACTAAGAACAGTCCTTGCTGTTCAAGCCCTGAAGACGGATTTGAAACCAGAACTATTACTGCTAATGTCAGATTAGAACTGTAGCTAGGTTATTTGGCACCCCTGGGCATTACTTCAAGCTGGCACCCCCTTAACATAAAACTGAGGAATGCAAAAGAAAAACAAGGCTTCAGTGCTCTGTTAATAACACACACACACACACACACACACACACACACACACACACACACACACACACACACACACACACACACACACACACACTGAGCTCTTCAACTGAAGTTATGAATGCAGTATAAGCTTCACAGCTTCATAAGTCAGTGTTGGGTCAGGCAGTCCGGTAATAGTGTGGAACATCTGGAGCATTTCTCCCCGGGCCTCTGCTGAAAACAGGCTCTCTGGAACCTAGTCGGACTTTCCCAGTCAACAAATGTAAAATAAAATAAATAAACATAAACTAAGTAAGAATGCAGTTGAACCTGTTTCCATTCTATGGAATTAATGTAGGTGTGACAGTGAGGTGGTGGTAGCAGTTCTCATTCTGGAGGAGTTGACCATATTTACGGACTGCGTGAGCTACAAATCAGGCTGCCTGTTAGAGACAAGACCTTGGGGAAACCTGTTTTCAGAGAGTTGTCTAGAAGGGGACCCCACCCCCACATCAGCCTGTTTAGAAAATACATTGAAAGGTAATAAGGTTTTTCTTTGTGTGTGTCTTTAATGTGCTAAATCTCAGAAGTAACTTGCCAGCTGATGTTAAAGTGAAACAAGTAATTGCCTGAGATTGTTGTGCACTATTTTGGGAAATGTCTTCCATCCCAAATGTTTGACTGTGGAGATGGTCCATGTAACTTTGGAGAGTGTTACTTGTTTTGAGCTGTCATCATTTTGGATGTAATGGGCAACTTTCACTGATTTGTGAATAGTAAAGGGGATCTTGAGTGGTTGGGCTCTGCTGTTCTATAACCAAAGTGAGTAATACAGTGGATGCAGTTTCCTTGATGTAGAGGGATAGGTTTTTATAATCTTTTTCCCCATTCCCCATAATTTTGCACTTGCTAGCACTGTTTAGATAAACAAAGACTCCTCCTTGTCATCTTTTGGTAGCAGAAAAGTGTTTTTTTTTCACCCTCCCTGACCTGACACCCAAGATTGCCCTCATCCTTTTGACCCCATTCTCTGCATCAGTAGCTGTCCAAAGCCACATTGTCATTTGGGACAGAAGCTGAACAGAAACCGTGTCTCATCCTCTTTTGATATTTTTATACTCTCTGTCCCACCTCATGCTTAATGTATAGTGATATCGGTGTGGATGTGTGTCTGTGGTTAAACTGGTTGGTGCCTTTCTACTTTGCTTGTGGAATGGCAGAAGTACCCAACCTCCATCACGAGTTGTGGCTTTTCCATGATACCCATTTCCTCCCATGAATAAGTGAGTTGATGTTACTACCCCAGACCCTCTCTCTGGCTGACTCATGACTCAAGCATGAGTCTACTACAGAGTCAGAATAGGAAGTTTGTTTTTATATTTCTTGCTTGTCTTGAGACTGCTCCATTTCATATACATTAAGTGAATAGCCATGTGTTTCTTGCTGTGGTAGTTTTAATGGACCCATTGATTTCCTTGGTATCTTCGAGTTTTCCTGCATTTTAGTAGCCATTAGACAGTCTTTTACCTGTAATACTTTAGTCTGCTGTATGGTAGCAGCTCTATATCTAGGCAGAGAATTATCCTCTTCCTCCACAGCTGGTGAATTTGAAGGGCTGCCTAATCTGTCTTAATGTATCCGTTTGATTTGGGTCTGAGTTATTTCGCAGTCACATGCATGGTGTGCCATTTCACTGCATCATGATGCTGTGGATAGCAGAACTCTGGATAGTCCCTGTAGGGTGTTCTCCAAGTATTGACCCCTTTTCTGAACCATCTTCCTTTCTTGGGTCTTGGATGTCATTATTGATGGGCTTATCAGTTCACCTTTTGAACCAATTGGATCAGTGGGATGTGTAGAGTTTGTCTCTTAGGTAATTTTATATATGGCGTCCTTTACTTAGAGAGACATCAGAGTCTTAGGCCTTCATTTGCCCCAAACAGTGCTTCTTGGTCCAGTATAAGAAGTGTTTGCCTTGGGGTTAACCTAAGTTTTCTGTCTACGGTGGGGTCTGAATCACCTTTCAATCAGTCCATCTATGTGTTATCTTTCTGCTGGCGGAATCCAGGATAGGGGGCCCTTCATACCCTTTATATGTACCATCAACTCTGGGTTTACTTGAAAAGGTTACTTTAGCTGTATAAGGCACACAAGCTGTTTTTGTCTTTTTATCTTGGATGAAGAAGGCTTAATTGCTGCTAGGCAAGTATTCTTCAGATGGGCCAACTGTTGTATTTTGTCGATCTTTAACCAGTTTTCCTCTGACCATTGTAGCCAGAGTTTATGCAGCAGTGGTCGTGAGTTACTGATGTTCTTCTTAGGCAGTGTTGACAGTACTGATTCTTGGGTCTCCTGCTAGGAAGAAGCCTGCGACTGGCCTGATTTCCAGAGCCTTTGCATTGTCCGTAGCTGATGGACATCAGAAGACTGACGCCTGGACATCAAGGGAATAAGAAGGGTGTCCGTTGGCACTATCTTCAGGTCTTTCTCACCAAGCAGTTCACTTAGCTTCACATGTGTTCAGAATGTTCTCAGTCAGTTGGTCAGTTTGTTTTGCCAGTGTCTCCTTCCGGTCAGATAAGTACTCCATTGGAGATTTTACTTTATTAATTTAATATTTAAAAGAGTCAACAATTGCTTGAAGTGTGGGAAGCAAATCCCGCATAAAGATTTTCACTCATTTTATCTGTTCTGCTTGAGCCCTCACCACAATGTCTGTAATTGTCCCAACTGTGCTGAGAAAGCCCTCAAACATGGAGCCAAGGTATTAGCCACCCATATTGAGCCGTCGGCTTTGGTTCACCTAATGGCTTCACAACCAACTACCACTGCCAAGTCTTTGCAAACACCAGCTTCCATTAGCGTCATTGAAGAGAAATGGAAAGGCAAAAAAATCAAGGAGACTGATGTTTTCAATAAAGCTAAGCCTCTAGTCCCTAAGTCGACCAACGACCCAGGTGAGGTGCCTTTGCAGCCCCCTGGTCTGGCAACTCCTAGGCCCGAGCCCTCTAACAAAAACACCTCAGAACGTCATTGTGGTTTCTGGCCTACCTACCACTGTTACCACGACACAGACATTGGTTGGCTTGGAGGCTGCTCAGCAGGCCTCAGTTTCCAAAGTTCAGGTGTGGGTCTCAAGGGAAACGCTCTGTCTGCCTCAGCTAACATAACTTTAACCAAAGTCATGGTCAGATGACTGCAACCTCAGGTCATCCCTACTAATGGACACTTAAACTGAAGCATACTATTTTCTTTTTTTCATCTCTGCCCTCAGTCACTTCTTCTCAGGCTAAAGCAAAAGACCTCCTAAAAATAGCACAGGAATTCATGGCTTTTATGAAATCCAGGAAGCTCTTCCAAACTTATGTTCATGAAACCTTACCATCTAAAAGAAGCAGGGAGATGGCCTTTCAGGAAGATTCAGATACCTTAAGCACATAAGATGAGAAGTTGTACTATTCTGGGCATCTTCCACCATAAATTTATCCAAATTCAGATCCGATGACACACCCGTTTCTGTAGCCCCCCCACCACCACCCCAGAGGACCATTCTTTCAGGGATGCCCTCCATATTTGGAGGCTTTCAACTGGGAAAGCAAAAAGGCAAACAGTTCTAAAGATCTCAGACCCATTATAGGAACTGCTAAGTTTGCTTTTCCAAGGTCACTGGCCCTCCATCCTGTACATGTAGTACTAGATAATGTCTTTGAAGGCATTACTTCACATAATGATTCTTTACCACCTGCACCATGAAGCCAGACAGGTTTTAGAGTACTTGAATCTCGCAAGCACCTTTACAAAACTCATAAGGCTGATCCCTTCATAGTCTTCACTGAATCCACAAAAGGTGCACCTAAGGTGCCAACTAGACATCCCTTACCTAATGATGGTTAAAGTGAACCATTAGACAGATTTTGGGGGAAAGGCTTATACCTCTGCCACCCCTGCAATGAGAACATTGAACTGCCAGTTCCATTGTATTCCATCTCCAGGACAAAAGTCTAGCTATGGTGGACTCTATTGCAGATAGAACCTTATCAAGGGGAGTTCAGGAGACGGCAAGAGAAGCTTTACAAGAATCCAGATACTCCCTAAAATATGGCTGTGATGCTTTGGTTGCAACATGCAGAGCAGCTGCCACAGCTTCTGTCATCTGCAGACATGCAGGGCTCATCCCAGCCCCTTGTCAGGTCAGATCAAGGTTGAACTACTGGATGTTCCATTAGACAAAGAATTCCTTTTGAACCTCAACTGAACAAGCTTGCATGAAGATGGGTAAGAAAGGAAAGCAAATAGAAACTGAGAAGGAATTTTATCTGTCTCCAATACCAAGGTATAGTAGAAATTACCCCTCAAAACCATGGTATTTCATCCCCTAGACAAGATTGTGGGAAGCCTCCCGCTAGCAAGAGACCCAGACAATCCAGGAGATGGCAGCTAGAACAGTTGGGCAGAACAGGGATCTCCAAAGTGCCCACACAGCACAGAGACCAGCTGTGACTGTGTATTACCCCTGCACTCCCCAACCCTTGGCTGAAAGATTCTCCTTCCTAAATCAATGGAAAACCATCACCAAAGACAAATAGATCTGCAACACAGCCAGTTCAGAGAAATCCCACCCTTCTTAGGCATTCCAAAACCTCCAAAAGAACAGGAGTGTCTGTTATCACCTATCCTTGGGGAACCACTTCCCCAAAGAACTATTTAGCCTGTTCCTCCAGGTTAGAAGGAAAACAGCTTCTACTCAAGGAGCTTATAGAGTTCCAAGAAAGGAGGGCACTTAGGCCATCTTGGACCATTCAAAACTGAGCAAGTTTCTGAATATCCCAAAATTCAAAATACTTAGTTTACAACAATTACTACTTGGGATCTGCCAAGATGCATTCACTCCAGACCTAAAGATGCTTACCTCCATTAATGTACACTCGTTGAAAAGGTCTGTAGCAACAGGCTGTCACTTCCAATTCTATGCTTTACCATTTGTGCTGTCCACTGCTCCTAGAATTTTCAGCTTAGCTCCTATATAAGCCTAGCCAAAAAGGTACCCTGGCTTTCGTCACCCAAGAAAATTTTTTTCCTGTGCCCCTGTCGAGCAGAGCCACAGAAGTGATCCACGGGGTGAATTTTCCTGTCTCATATCCAGTCATCAAGATTTTTCTTGAAGAGTGCTAATGAGGAGCATTGTTTGATATAGACAGGTACTTTGTTCGAGTATGGGAAGTCTCTGGGACAGGAATTTATCCTTCCAGCATGTTCTGTTTATTGTGGTGACAAGGTTTAGGTCCCTAAAGAATGTAGCTCGGCGGGATTGGGATTTCTTTAAGTGGAGCATGTCCAACAGCTCTTGGTTTGACATAGCTTTGCATGTTAGGCAGAAATGGCCTCTGAGTAGGTGATATGCGATGGAGTAAAGCTGGAGCTTTTTGAGACTGTCTGCGTAGGGCATTTGTTTGAGGCTGGTAATCCTCTTTGTGAGGCATTTCTGCAGCCTTTCTAGTTGTTGTATATGTCTTGTGAGGTACATACCAAAAAGGCATTGTACTCTGTAATGAGACTAATGAGTGATGAGTAGAGGGGAGCAATGACCTCTTTTTTTCCTGAATGAGAAACCTTTTGTGATGAGGTGTGCCACTGACTACTATGGAAATGTGATTATCAAAGGAGAGATTATTGCCCACCTGGGTCCAAGGTCTCATCACACTTTCGGTGTTAAACTACTGCCTATGTGGTAGTTCATGGGTACAGAGTTTTTACCAAAAGGGATGACAATGCACTTATTGGCATTGAGCTTGAGGCTTTGACACCAGGCATCTGTCTCTGTGAGGCCCTTTTGTAGGATGTCTACATCGTTAGGAGTTTCGATTATGGGTCCTAGTTTGCAGTCATCTGTGAACTTTGTTAGCCAAAGACCTTCTGTCTTAGGCTGTACTTCTGAGAAGTAAATGCCAAACAGGAGAGGACCCAGGCCTGAACGCTGTGGTACTCTACTTGTCACTAGTCTGAAGTCGGATTTGGAGTCTGCTACTTTCACAGTGTGGGTTCTGTCAGTGATCCAGTTGGCAACCCATCTTGTGACAATCGGATTTATACCAGGTTTGGTGAGTTCATCTAGAATTCCAGAGTGGGGGATGGTGGCGAAAGCCTTGGTGAGATCTAGATAGGCTGTGTGAACCACCTTATCCTCATCTATGGCTTTGGTGACAGCTTCAAAGAAGTCTCCCAGGTTTAGGAGACATGATCTTCCTTTTATAAACCCAAACTGGGTGGGGTCCAGTGTTTGGAGATTACCAATATCATTGTTTATAAGTTCCATGATGATATGTTCCATAGCCTTGCAGACCAGGCTCGTCAGGCTAATGGGGTGGAAGTTCCTGGGGTCCGTAGTGGCTCCCCCCCTGTGTGGAGTGGGATAACTGTCGCTGTATGCCATTCAGTGGGCACAAAGCCTGAGGTGAGGCTATGATTGAACATGGTACTTAGGTGGGGTGCTACTTCGTTCTGTAGCTCATGAAGAACGCAGCCTGGGATGGTGTCAGGTCCCATGGATGCTGTGTTCTTGGCTTTGGAGAGTGTGTTTTTTTACCTGTGCTGCCATGATTACAGGAACTTTGCATTCTTCCGGTATAGAGATGGGCCCTTTAGGGGATGAAAGGGGGATAAAGTTAGCACTGAAGCTATCTGCCAGGATGTTGGCAATATCAGTTGGCTCTGTATATTTAATGCCATTGTCCTGTAACTCAGAGCAGATCGGAGTGTTGCCATTGAGATTTTTGATATAGCTATATAGAATGCTTTGTGGTTGTTTTTAGAATCAGTGGCAATTTTGTTTTCGGAACTAACTTTGGAGGATTTTATGAGAAATCTCAGCTTTTTACTGCGGCTGACCAAGGAGTTCCTCCAATCATGGGATTTTACTCTTTTTTTTTTTTTTTTTTTTTTTTTACAACAGTTTCTTTTTTCTGTTGTAGAGTTTGTTTATGGCAGGGGACCACCAGATTGGCTTCCTTTTTTGGAGAATAGCATTTTGGTTCTGTTAGGGATTGCACGATCCATGCACTCGTGTAAGTGCTTATAAAGTGCATTAGTGTAGGATTCAGCAGTCGTACCTCTATTGTCCGTCTGCATGGGTGTCGTGAAGTTTGCCACTTCTGTCTTAAGAAGCATGAAGTGTGCTTTGGAGAAATTTTTTATGATGTTTCCCTAATCGGGGGGTGGGATGTGGATGTCTAGGGTGATTAGCTTGTGGTCGGATCTGACCAATGAGGAATTGACCTCTGGTGTGGAACACCGGTTGTCCATGTTGGTAATGACCAGGTCTAGGATATTGCTGCCCCTGGTGGGGTTGTGGATAAGTTGATCCAGGGTGTTGGATTTTTATGAATTCCAGAAAACGTTGAGCAAAAGAGTTGGTACATGAGTAGTTTTCCCAGTTAATGGTGGGGTAGTTGAAATTGCTCATTATTAGGGTGTTGGGTTGTACCGTAATATTTTCCAGTGGATCAAGAAGTGGAGTGAGAATCCTGGAGCATGGTGGGCGATCTGTAGCAAGCTACAGTTTGGATTGCGGTCTTGCCCAGAGTTGGTTGCACTTGGATAATCTCATGCATTATGCTGAGCAACTAGCCTGGTGGTGTGGATATCCTTAATGAATATGGACACGCCTTCGCCTTTAGTGTTTCGGTCCAGGTTAGGTGGCTGAAAGGTGTGGTATGAATTATATAGTCTGGTAATGCAGGGGTGCTCTCTGAAGCCTTGAACCAGGTCTCTGTCACTGCACAGATGTCTATGTTCTCCATTTTAAGGAGTGCCTCGAGTGAGTGCATTTTGAGGTTCAGACTTCTAGCATTGAGTAGCATTGCCCTCAGATTTTGCTTGCTTGTGCCTGTTACAGTGGTGAGTCTGTCATTTGAACCTTGCCTACAAAAGGCACTATAGGGATGGCAAGAGCCTTAGCCAGTGTCCGGAATCCCAAGGGTGACAGGTGCAAGCCATCTCTGGCAAAGCATCGTTGTCTGTCGAGCATGTCATCCCAGATAAACAGATACTGGATCCCCTTAGAATGACACCTGTAGTCCATTGAGCTTTCCACGGCTCTAAGACCGTAATTAAAGTATGTAGCCCCTATTTTAGCCTTCTACAGGCTCCAAGCTGTCCACATGTACCCTTACTTTGATGATTTGTCTGATTCAAGTTACTTCCCTTCACAAAATTCTTCAGGGCTTACAATTCAAGATCAGTCTCTCTCAGAACCTAGGCTTCACCCTGAATTTCACCAAGGTCAGTCTTCTTCATTCATGTTCTGTGGTGTATCTAGCTTGCCATCTCAGCTGATCTCTGATGATGGATTTACTTCCTTTAAACTAGTCTAATGTTTATCACTGACAAAGCTATCCTTGATATCGAGAGCCTTGTGATATTTTATCCTCCATCCAGATTATCCTGTTTGCCAGATTGCAAGGAAAATTCACTGGTACCTAAAATCCATTTGGGCACAGCATCTTCTTTCCACATTCTTCTATTGCCATTCGTGAAGAAATGCAAAGAAAGAACTACACTGATGAATCACTCAGATAAAGTAAAACCTTTGTATTCCCTTTCTTATGCCTCTTCAAAATGTCTCCATGGACAGATCAGATAGTGGCTTGAGGACATGTTCTAAAAAGTTTCAAAAAAGGATGGTGAAAAAGCATATAAAAATAATGGAAATGAAACCGTGATTCTGGCACTTCAACCCCTCTGTCAATTATGGTTCCTAGGAACATTTCAGATACTGATAGACAATACGACTGCCTTGTACATCAACAAACGAAGACACACAGTTTTACTCCTGTGCAGGCTAACAGTGTTTTCTTGAAATGTTGCTTTTCACCACAACATTCCATCAGACCAGAACAGTTTGTCAGATTACCTGAGCAGCTTCAAAGTCAGACCCTGCAAATTGAGGGTGAACATGCAGATCGTTTTACAGAATGTCCACAAGTGTGCTGCCCTCCAGACTCCCATTGAACCAGTAGCTCAGAATTTTTTTTGTTCCAGGGCCCCTTACAAGAAGCCTGTGCAACGGACACATTCTTTTTTCACATAGAAAGGGTTGTTACACGCATTAAACACGTTCTCAGTGACCATTTAGTTTTGTAGCTAAGTAGGACTGGGCAGTTATGCAAGACGTTGTCATAGCTGTGTACTTCCCACTTTGTCTACTAGGATGAACTGCAAAACAAATGTACTAGTTTGTTTAGCTGCTGTAAGAGTTAATACTGAAGAAAATACCATTGTCCTTTTAACATTCTTTTCCACTTAACTGTACTTTATGGGATTGACTGTAGTTGCTCTAACAACTCAGAAAAAAATGAAAGCAACATGAGGCGGGCTTTTTTTTTTAGTGGCATGAGCCACTACCATCAAGGTCATCCCTTTCTGAGAATGACATTGTCAGTAAAAGTGGGGGGATGTAAATGCGTCTTATTGTGCCCTTTAGGAAATCATGCACCTAAGCTAATTATTCCATCAGTAAAACACACAAGAGTTGACCCAGTAGTTTGGGATCTAGGAACATATGGAGACAGTAGTCTGGCCTTCAACCAAGATAGTAAGAAAGCCATGCTGTGTTGCCCATCTCATAAGAAAGGACATGACATCCATGTACAAGGAAGTTATAGTACCACTCTACTCAGTGATGGGTCTGATGAGGGCTGAGTACAGTGCCCCTTTGGCATGTACCTAATCAAGCACTTGCAACAGCTGGAATGCCTTTAAAGTTTCCTCACTTGGAGAATGCAGGGTATGAATATCCTGTCCTACACATATCGCCTTAAGGCACTATCTCTGTACTCAGTCTCCTACAGTTTGCTGTGAGGTGAGCTATGCCTGAAGTATAAGGGATTCTCAGAGATAGCTTTGATGGATCTTTTGCACATCTGCAAAACAAAGAGCACCAGAAACACTAGATCCAAGGATCTGAACTTTGCCTATGACATAAATAGGGCATGCTGGAGAAACTGATTTGTGTCTTAAAGGATCCCCACAGTGTGGAATAAGCTCCCCATCCATGTGAAGCAGAATTCATCCCTGACCCTATTCCAACAGAACATTGCTCATTGAAAGGAAATCACAAATTCACTCGTGTCTCCCATAGCCCCCATGTCTCTGATGTACACTCTTGTCTCTGATGTAATGAGGTTGACAGTAAGTAAATTAATCCCTAGTTAACATACTGTCTCACGCAACCCTTAGCTATCTCCGTACTAACATACCCCACCATATAGGTGTCCAAGGTTCTCTAGGTCAAAACTGGGTTGGGTTGCACTGCCGGGCTTATAAAGACCCTGGTGGTCATTAGCCGAGTATAAACCTATAAATCTGTGAACACAACTGTACGTTATAGGTGTAACACTGCTGCTGTAAGCTGTTGTGCATAACTGACATTCACATCATAGACTTGATTGTGGTTGTGAAAAAATGCATCCAGTATTACAAGAATGTCAAAATTCAGGAGTTCAATGCATTGCTAAACTTTTTTTTTTTTTAGGGTGTGGGTGTTCAACTTCTGTTTAAAGTGATTCCGTCATGACACATTATCTCAGTGGAGTTACTGCTGTTTAGACTGGTTATTTTCTTATATTGTGTACTGTAAGTACCACCTGCAAAGCTGACTCTCCCCTGTATTTTTGCTTATTGGCTGCAGTATTATCAGTTGTATAATGAATTAATGGATTTAGGATAGGGATAAATGCATGTAACATGCAGCAAAACAAAGTCTGTGATGGTGTCATGACTTTGGTAGCATTTTTGATTGCTCCACCCTAGGCATACAAGTCAGGTTTGGTGACACTGCTCCTCAGTAGGTCTTCATTCTGAATGCATTGCTTGTCCTTAATCATTCTTTCAATCTTTAACCAGAGAAGAATGCATAGACCTGGCTTTCTTTTCTCTGGGTTAATGAATATGCTTTTTATATTTTTTCCTAATTTCCTGAAGATTTACAAGGCGTATAGAGGGAAATAGAGTCTAATTCATGTTTGTGGACAGTACATTTCTGTTAGATGTCATTATCTTTATCTTTAAAACATGGATGACAGCATTTCTTTCAGTTTACATTATTTGTTTTGGTGTACATAGGTATCTCGAATTGCAGAAAGCGAACAGAGTGTGATTCTAATGTTGGGTCGCTGCCTACCACATATAGTACCAAATGTTTTGCTTGCAAAGAGAGAGGTAAGATAAATGTTGCCATTATTTTCCAGTGTCCTTTTTCATTCCATTTTCCAGTACTAGCCAAGTTTTAAAGAAACATTTTTTGCAATCACATTCTTACTTCTGTGCATGCATCTTTGATCTTAGAGAATGACCTCGTACCTCTGTAAGGTGAGTTAAGTAAGCCTGCATGTTCTAACCCCTTTTCTTATTGCTTATTGCAGTACTTGTTACTCCTTGCAAGACTAATTATATTGGAACTGTAGGCTTGCACATTACCTCATGCTGTCAGCAGTTTTTGTTTTATTGTTTATGCGGGGGGGGGGCAGGCTTGAAGTTTAATTTTCTGACAAAAATCAATGTACTTAACAGTATTTTTAATCTGCATGCTTTCTCTGCTGTGGCTGAGTATTTGAATAAGATACATTTCTGTTTTAGCTTCTGTTAATTTTTAAGGCTGTATAAAGTTGGTATGTTGCTGTACTTGCTTCAGGTGGCGGCTATGATACAAAACCCTGTCCTCCTTGTAACTGTCCTAATTAAATTAACGCCCTTTGCTGACATGCATGAAATGGCACATTACTGTACTCAAACCAGTATAAGTATATCCCTAGGAATATGTAATCCTGTTAATTTTTTCCTTAAAAATGGGCCAGTCTGTTTTCCAGCTACTCTGAGCTTCTCATTATGGATCAGCTGAACTAAATGACCAGATATACAGCATGCCCCACACCTATATATTGTCAGTTATTTGGCCGCCTTTATCTGGTCAGATTGGTTTGGATAATAGAGCACCAGAGTTGGCACAACCAGAGTGGTGAGGCAGGTAGGGAGAATACAGAGTTAATACCCTTTTCTTTAAATTTCTGCTTAGTCTGTGAGGCTGTCTGTGCACAGCCATGAAAACTTACTGCAGTATGATTAAGGGCATCTTAGGGAAGATGATCTTCTACATTGAGAAGATTGTCCAGGTCAGCTTTCCTGATAGTAAGCTAGATGGGTGCACAGTATCATTTATGTATGGGTGAACACATTCTATTTAATTA
The DNA here is from genome assembly GCF_019279795.1 of Protopterus annectens. Taxonomy (NCBI): domain Eukaryota; kingdom Metazoa; phylum Chordata; order Ceratodontiformes; family Protopteridae; genus Protopterus; species Protopterus annectens. The sequence goes on from NC_056731.1 coordinate 845,711,235, forward strand.
TTGGTCATGTGTGCAGAGGAATAAAGCCCTACCTGTACCTGTAATTGACTAGCATTACAGGAACTTGGTGGACAAGGCAGGAGAGGAGTGAGCATCTGATACCTGTTTACCAGTCCTGGGTGAGGGGGGGGGGGTGCACCTTGATTTGTTGCATTGGTGACAGCTGCAGGATTGCAGGTGTATTACCATAATATAAATAGACCAGTGTGTCCCCTTTGTAGGCTGAGGGATCACTTGGTTAGGAAGTTGCTTATACTTTGAAAGCATGTATTCCTATGGCCGTCATATTGGAGCTCACAAGGTTGCCATGTCGATATGACAGTCCACATGACATGTGGACTGACACGCCTTAATAACTGGCTGTTGTCCCCAGTGAGAAAAAAAATGATCAGTTGGTTATAGGAAGGAAAACCACTGGATCAATTCTACAGATGGTAAAAAAGACAAAAACAATTTTCTTTAGTTAACAGTTATGCCATTGCTTTTTGAACTCACCTTGATCATCAAACAGCATCTTAAACTACCTCAGAACAGTGGCTCCATAATGTAGGCTGCATTTATTTATTTTATCTAAAATGTTTTGAATCCATGTTTGATCTTTTTTAGTTGTTGAGTTGAATAAGAACCTTGTACAAAATATACAGGAAACGTTTGAAGTATGTGCAGTAACGCTGGACAACAAGCTTCCTTATTTGAGGAAATATTGAAGTAATGCTTCCAGGAAAGGAACCAGAGAAATGTGTTGTAGGGAGAAGCAGGTGCAGTACAAACTTTTGTAGAAGTAAAGATGAAAAAAGTGCAAAGTCCGATAGCATAATGGTTAGACAACAGCATTTAGACATCTGCAGGAATTATTGCAGTTTTGTAAGGAGCAATTTAAAATAGGAGAACATACGCAGTATGGAAGGGCCATATCTTTA
>NC_056731.1:845719654-845722154 GCF_019279795.1 Protopterus annectens
GATGCTCCTATGGATAAGGTCAGTCTATTTGGTTCTCCTGCCCAACAAGTAATGAAGAAAATGGAAGAGAAGGCAAAATCTGTACAAACAGTTAGATTTCTTACAGGTTCAGCCCCCAAGGTTCAGCAGGAACTGGCCTTCCAAAAATTGGTCCTTTCCAGACTCCTCTAAAAATCAGAGAGGCAGGAATAGACGTTCCAGAGGCAGAAATCAATCCAGAGGAGGTGCCTACAGGGGACGTCAGTGGCAAGGCAATAACCAACGAGGCACAGATACAACCACTACCACTGCAACAGGAAAATCTCAGTGACTTGGCTCTGACACCGCCTACCAGGGAACAAATAGCAGCACTCTTAGGCGGAAAGTTAGCCTTATTTTCAGAAAACTGGCACTATATCACAAGAGACAAGTGGATTTTGCAAACTATAGACCAAGGCTACAGGTTTCATTTCCACACCTTACCAGTAAAAAGAGGAATGCCAAACCTACCACCAAATCAAAAGACAGAAGCCCTGAAACAAATAGCTCAATTAACAAAGATGAGAGCTGTGGAAAGGGTACCACCTTCAGAACAGGGCAAGGGATTTTACTCCAGACTCTTCCTAGTACCAAGAAAAGAGAAAAGTTGGAGACCTATTCTCGACCTGTCCGCTTTAAACACATTCATCATTGTTCCAAAATTCAAAATGCTGACCCTACAGCAACTTCTTCCCATGCTGGGAAAGGAGTATTGGCTGGTAACTCTAGATCTCAAGGAGGGCATACCTGCACGTCCCCATACGACCAATTTGCAGAAGATACCTCAGATTTCTTGCAGGATCAGAGCATTATCAATTCTCAGCATTGCCCTTTGGCTTATCTACTGCGCCCAGAGTGTTCACGAAATACCTGGCATCAGTAATCGCTCATTGCAGGCTTCAGGGAATCCAAATTTATCCATACCTGGACGACTGCCTGATACAAGCGGACAACAAAAGCAAGCTGACACAAGACTTACAAAGAGTCATTTGCTTACTACAAGCCCTGGGATACACAGTCAATTTAAAAAAGTCAAGACTGATACCATCCCAAACAAGAACATTCTTGGGTGCAGAATTGGACACAGTAAAACAGATGGCATTCCTAACTGCAGAAAAACAAGAACAACTTCCTCTTTACTTCTTGGCATTAACAAAGCAGAACAAACTAACAGCAAGGAAAGTACTGCAGGCCTTGGGCTTCATGGCATCCTGCATAATCTTGGTCCCCCATGCCAGACTGCATATGAGAAAGCTACAGTGGTACCTAAAGAATTTATGGTCTCAACAGAAGCACAGCTTAGAAACCGAAATACCACTGATCCCATGCCTGAAAGAAGAGTTCCTATGGTGGGCTCAGGCATGCCAGTCAAACCCAGGTTTGGCCTTCCACAACATTCAAACAAGCCAAACCATCACAACGGACGCCTCAGACCTCGGTTGGGGGGCCCACATGCTGGACAAGTGCATTCAAGGCTTATGGACTCCAGATCAGCTGCACCTGCACATAAATCAAAAAGAAATGCTGGCAGTAAAACTAGCAATCCAGAATTTCAGACCATTCCTCAAAGAAGGCCAATTGATGATAAGGACAGACAACACCACAGTCATGTGGTACATCAACAAACAGGGAGGCACTCATTCATTACCCCTATGCCGAATGGCTCTGGACCTATGGAATATGGCTCTGAGCTACAACATTCAATTACAGGCAATATTTGTACCGGGAAAAGAAAACATCCTAGCAGACATGTTAAGCAGAACTACCTCGGATGCTCACGAGTGGATGCTACACCCGGACATCTTCAAGGCCATCACAAAGAAATGGGGAATACCACAAATAGACCTATTCGCATCCCCACTCAATCACCAGCTCAAGAAATTCTGCACAAGGACATACCACCCAGTTGCTTGGAAGGTGGACTCTCTATCCTTCAATTGGAAAGGCCTGACAGCATATGCATTTCCACCTCTTCCTTTGATGCACAAGGTACTACTGAAAGTCAGAGGAACGTCCAAGGATAATTCTGATAGCTCCAAATTGGCCAAGACAACATTGGTATCCATTGCTGAGGAGCATGTCTCGGGGAAACGTGGACACTGCCCCTGATTCCTTTGATGTTAACTCAGAGCAACTACAACATCCTGCATCCAAACCTGAAAACTCTGCAACTGACTGCCTGGAACATTACATAAGAGCAACTAACCCAGATTTATCCCAAAGGGTTAAAGACATTATCCTTGAGGCCCGCAGACCTTCAACAAGAAGGAACTATGCAGGAAAATGGAAAAGGTTTGTCATTTGGAGTACTGAAAGAGGGAAAGATGTGTCAAAGGTAGATATTGCCAACATCCTGGAGTACTTGGCAGAGCTTCTCCATACAGGCCTGTCCTATTCCTACATCAAGATACATGCATCAGCTATTTCTGCAGAATACAGCTACGATCCCCCTGTCTTCTCACATCCTCTACTCAGGCAGTTC
>NC_056731.1:845729654-845892154 GCF_019279795.1 Protopterus annectens
TGAGGGTTTGAAACACGTCTTAAATGGAACATCAATGCGTGTTTCTCTGTTAGTATGTTGTAGTAGGGCGATAGACCGATATGTTCATGTATGTTGAGATGTGAGACTACAGAATGGTACTCCTTCACAGTTTAACGTTGTTTTCAGATGGTCATCATGTTTCACAGTTGCAGTCATGACTGTAGGGTTCTCCCCTGCCGGCAGGCAGTCCTCGGTCGGCCAGAACCCCAAAGTCTGGGTCCGGCGTCGGCTGTTCAACCATGCTTCCTGACGTCAGAGTGCCAGGAGTACAAAGCTGACAGCCGACGCCATGTTCTCCAGTCTTTCTTGCCGTGCGGTGATAGCAGTTCGCAAGTGCCGGTCGGCTGACTCCTGACAAAACTTCACTCCGAAGATTTTATTCTGCTACTCAAGATAAGTACTCCATTGGGGAAACTTTTTTCTTGCTCCAGTCCAATGTCAGAAAAAGTTAATTGTATTTCATGTGGGAAGCAAATACCTCATAAGGATTTTCATTCTTACTGTATTCCTTGCCTAGGCCCTGACCACGACGTAGCTAGTTGTCGGTTTTGTGCTAGATTCAATCAACGTACTATTAAACGAAGGTACGATTTTGCATTTCATTACTTCGGTAGGCGTTTTAATTACAAAATGTCGTCGGATACCGTTCCAGCTACCGGAGTTCACAAACGACGCAAGGACAAAGACAGGCCTCCGAGGTCCAAATCTGATGATATCGCACAAGCACAGCCAGCTTCAGGTTCGGCCGTCGTCAGTGAGGTGCTTTTGCAGCCCCTGTCGTCGGCCATTTCGGAACCGATGGCCGAAACAGACTCCCACGAGGAGCCACCTAGGCCTTTGAATATTTCAATTGCAGGACCTTCGGACAATGCTCCTTCGGATGGGTCCGGAGCCGCTGTGCAGGTACCGGCTTCCGAAGGGGTTTTCAGGCCTACTCAGCTTCTGATAAAGGCAAAGACAAAGACAAAGGCAAAGACTCCTTCCAAATCAAAGACTGCAACACAGGCCTCTTCTGATCCGGCTCCCAAGTCACAGAAACAGTTACTTAAGATGGCGGAGGATTTACTTACTATGATTAGGGGTTCTCATCCCCCTCCAGATAAAAGGCCAAGGCAGGAAGTTTATTATGACTCCTCTGATCAGGCTTCTGTTTCTTCAGTTTCTTCTTCTGACCAGGAATATTCTTTCCCTCCTTATGAGGATTCTGATGCTGAGGAATCCATTCCTTCAGCTTCTCCCCTGAGGATTTCTCTTTTGGGGAAACTTTGCATGAAATGAGGGAACATTTCCACTGGGAAGGACAGGAGTATTCGGAATCTAAGAAAAGACTAAAGGATTTTCTTCTTCTTCCCCAACATAGACCCCTGGCTATTCCTCCTATTTTGGATATTGTGGATGATGCTTTTTCGGAGGCTAACTTAACCCCTGACTCTTTCCCTCCTGCTCCTGATAAGCCTGACAGATATTACAGGGTTCCTGATTCCCACCAGTTTTTGTACAAGAACCCTACTGCTGATCCTGAAACCATTTCTCAGGGTCCTAAGGGAGTTAAGGCCGCTTCCGCAAAAAACCCCATTCCCACTGAGAAAGATTCCAGATCTTTAGAAAGATGGGGCAAAAAAGTGTACACTTCTGCTACTTTACCCATTAGGGCTTTAAACTGTCAGTTTCATATGCTGAAATACCAGCAATTTCTCCTGTCTGTTTTAAAACAAAAGCTTACTTCCATTTCCGCGTGTGCAGATGATAAGGAATTACCTGACTTAATGCATGCCACTGAACAAGTTGGGAAGCATGGTTTACACTGTGGATTTGATGCCTTGGAGGCTTCTTGTAGGGCTGCTGCCTCTGGGACAGTCATTAGAAGGCATGCATGGTTAAAGGAACAAAATTTGCCTGATCAAGTAAAAGCTAAATTATTGGATGCTCCTGTTCAGCATAATGTTTTATTTGGATCTAAAGCTGAAGAGGTGATTAAAAAGATGGAGGACAAGGCGAAATCCATGCAAACTGTTAAAGATTTCTTACAAGTACAGCCTCCCAGATTTAGCAGGAATTGGCCTACTAAAAATTGGTCCTTTCCCAATACAGACAGGCCTCAGAGGGGTAGATACAGACGCTCCTGAGGAAGGCCTCAAGCACAAGCCTCTTACAGACCAAGACTGTGGACTGCTTCCACCCCTAGAGGTGGAGAGGGCAGGTCGCAAACCCATAGGAAACAGACTCAATGACTCCCTCTGTTGGGCTGCAGGAACTTCTTGCCTGGAAGCCCCTCTCGGAGGAAAGCTTTCACTTTTTCACCAAAATTGGACTCGTATAACCCAAGGCAAGTGGGTTCTGGATGTGGTTTTAAGAGGTTACCAATTCCATTTTCATATCCTACCAAGGCCAAGCGGATGGCCAGATCTTCCAAAACATCAATGGACAGAGGCCTTAAACCAGGTGGAAGCTCTTTTGGCTATGAAAGCCATAGAACTAGTTCCGCTTTCAGAGATGGGACAAGGTTTTTACTCAAGGCTCTTTCTAGTCCCCAGGAAGCAAAATTCATGGAGACCCATTCTGGATCTGTCAGTCTTGAACACTTTTCTAGAAATACCAAAATTCAAGATGCTTACTCTACAGCAGCTACTTCCAGTGCTGACCAAAAATGCATGGATGGTGACTTTGGATTTAAAAGAGGCATATTTACACATTCCCATCAGGCAGGAGTGCAGAAAATACCTCAGATTCAAGGCCAGGTCGAGGCATTATCAATTCTCTGCGCTGCCCTTTGGATTGTCTACTGCGCCCAGGGTTTTCACCAAGTGCCTGGCTCCAGTAGTAGCTTATTGCAGACTCAAGGGAATTCAAATTTACCCTTATCTGGACGATTGTCTTATTCAGGCAGACAGCAAGGATGTCTTACTCCAGCATCTAGAATTTGTTCAGAAACTTCTCAAGTTCCTGGGATTTACTGTCAACATAAAAAAGTCAAATTTGACTCTCTCGCAACAGATAACTTTTCTGGGTGCTCTTCTAAACACAACAACCCAGATGGCATTTCTGACATACGAAAAACAATTACAGCTGGCTTCACCTTTCAAAACCTTGGCAACTTTAACTCCGCTATCTGCAAGGAAATTCCTGCAGGCTTTGGGTTACATGGCCTCCTGCATCCTTCTCGTACCATATGCAAGACTACATATGAGGAAAATACAGTGGTACCTAAAAAGTGTATGGTCTCAGCATTGCCACAGTTTAGACATACTGATCACCGTCCTGCCTTGTCTTCAAAAGGAATTCCTTTGGTGGTCCAAGGCATGTACTCTAAACAAAGGAAAACCCTTCTGTCTGCCTCCTGCCACTCAGATACTAACCACGGACTCCTCAGATTATGCATGGGGAGCCCATTTTCTTGGCAACTGTATGCAGGGCCTTTGGACAAAGGATCAGGAGCACCTACATATCAATTTAAAGGAAATGTTAGCCGTTCAGAAAGCTCTGTGGGCCTTCAGGAATCTTCTGCAAGCAGGACAACTACTGATACGAACAGACAACACCACAGTTATGTGGTACATAAACAAGCAAGGGGGATCTCATTCCTACCCCCTTTGCAGACTAGCCTTGAATCTATGGAACACAGCTCTAGCTTGCAATCTGGACCTTCAAGCTCAATTTCTACCAGGAAAGCAAAACTTCCTGGCAGACAGTCTGAGCAGAAACCTTTCGGATCTGCACGAGTGGATGCTGGACACCGAAATATTCAGGATGATAACAGCAGTCTGGGGGTATCCTCACATAGACCTCTTTGCATCCCATCTCAATCATCAACTACAGAATTTTTGCACCGGGACTTTCCACAAACAAGCTTGGAAAGTGGATGCCCTATCATTCAGTTGGAGAAACCTCTCGGGATATGCCTTTCCGCCTCTTCCTCTTCTTCCACAGGTATTATTAAAGATAAAACAGGACAGGCCCAAGATGATTATCTTGCTGGCCCCAAATTGGCCTCGACAGTTTTGGTATCCAACTCTGAAAAACCTATGTCGGGAGCCCCCTTGGGTTTTACCACAGACTCCGAACCTTCTGTCCCAACATCAGGGTCAGGTTCTTCACTCCCATGTCAGAACTCTCAGCCTGGAGGCCTGGTTAATCCAGGGTCTTTGATTCATTCTCTCCTACCCAAGCAGGTTATGGATGTCATTTTAGAAGCCAGACGTCCTAGCACTAGAAAATCTTATGCAGGAAAATGGAAAAGATTTTGTTCCTGGATGCATGCTCAGGATTCTGATCCTCATCTTCCTAACATTCCTTTGATTTTACTTTATCTGACAGATCTCTTACATAAGGGTCTTTCTTTCTCTTCCATTAAGATTCATGCCCCTGCTATTTCCGCTCATTATAATACAGACCTTCCAATCTTTTCCCAACAGCTCATGAGACAGTTTCTCAGAGGAGCTAAGAACTTAAGGCCTCCTAGATCTCCTCCCATTCCTGCTTAGGATCTTAACTATGTTTTGGAAAAACTCACCTTACCTCCTTTTGAGCCTGCTGCCTCTTCTGACATCAAGTTTTTGTCTTGGAAAACAGCCATCCTGTTAGCTCTGACCTCTGCCAGGAGAGTTTCAGAGTTGCAAGCTCTTATGGCTGTGGAACCTTATATTATTTTTCATCAAGACAGGGTTTCTTTAAGGATTAATCCTACATTCATGCCTAAGGTGGTTTCCAAAGTGGCTTTAAATCAAACTATTCACTTGCCAACCTTTTTCCCCACTCCTCAAAATAAAGGGGAAAGGATCTTACATTCCTTGGATGTACACAGACAACTACATTTTTACCTGGACAGAACCAAGGACATCAGAAAATCAGAGCAATTGTTTGTTTTTTATGCTTCAAGTTCTCAAGGTAAAGCCATTTCAAAACAGACCATTTCTAAATGGATTGCTCATGGTATTAGATTTTGTTATTCACACCATGGAAAGCAAATCCCAGGGAGTGTACGGACTCATTCCACCAGAGCTGCTGCCACTTCAGCTGCCTTCCTCAGGGGAGTTCCTACCAAAGACATTTTGGAGGTTGCAACTTGGAGTTCAGTGCATACTTTTTCAAAGCACTACAATCTACCTCTCTACTCTAAGTCTAGGGCAGGCTTTGCTTCTGCAGTCTTGAAGGGCCTTTTAGCCGCCCCTTCTACTTTATGACCACCTCCCTTTCACTCTGCTTTGGGATTCTACCCTACAGTCATGACTGCAACAGTGAAACACGATGAACATAGTACAGTTGTGTACACTTACCATAAATGTAGATGTTCGAGTGTCTTCACTGTTGCAGTCTGGGTTTCCCTCCCTCCTGGTCCCTCTTATTTTTACCTTTGTATGGTTTCCTTTCTCACCATTCTTTTGAGGTGTATTTGCAAAGGTTATGGGACCTTACTCATTTTGGAACTCCTGACATCTGGGGCAAGAAAAACTGGAGAACATGGCGTTGGCTGTCAGCTTTGTACTCCTGGCGCTCTGACGTCAGGAAGCATGGTTGAACAGCCGACACCGGGCCCAGACTTTGGGATTCTGGCCGACCGAGGACTACCTGCCGGCAGGGGAGAACCCTACAGTCATGACTGCAACAGTGAAGACACTCGAACATCTACATTTATGGTAAGTGTACACAACTGTACTTTATATATTTTCTGTTAGTCATTCTTCTGCCCAAGGTTGAACAGTGCACAAAATGTTTTTAGACACCCACACCTCCTGAAGTTATATATACTAATTCCGAGACTGCCATACCTGGAGAAAAGGGAAAATGTTTAGAAATGGCTACCTGGACTTTTTCATTTTTTTTTTTTTGCCTTTCAGTCTCAGCATTATGGGACTCGCTAAAGTGAGTCCTGACCTTTAAAACTGTTACTTCAGCATGTCAGTGGTGTAAGTGGGACATCTGCTTGTACCATTTTCACTTCTTTCTTGCTACAGTATGTAAGAAGATCAAGGCAGTTTACTAAGGTATCATCAGTGTTATTTCATCCTGGGTTCCAGAGTACAAAGTACCATTTTGTTTTGGGAAAAATCTTTTCTTAATTGCTTTTACTTGTATAAAAGCTTAGATGATATTGAACATCAGGGTCCATAGACGTTAGACTGTAAAGTTAGTAATTGTATTAAGTATTGGAAGCAGATACCTTGCAAAGACTTCCATAATCGCTGTGCGATTTTCTTTTTTGGGAACAGTGTTGCATCCTGTCCACATTATGCCAGGATTCTATCAGAAAACCATTACATGGTAAGACCGTCTCTCCAGGGCTACACGATCCAGAAAGGTTATGCATATCTTATCCACAACTGCCATGTTGTTGTCCACAGAAATCCTGGTCAAAAAATGTAAGATGTGCTCTCAAGAGAGTGAATCTTGGGGAAGCCAGGGGTATGCCTTAGTAGTCCAAAGGTCACCCTAGGTTTAAAGATGTTGAATCTTTTGATACTGTTTTGCAGCCACTGACTCTGATGCCTTTGTGGATTTAGGCCTCTGGAAGTCCCCCTAAAAAGGCTTTCATGTACTCAGACACCATGTTCTGTTAAGCCAAAGCCCTTTAAGTGTTTGCAGGTCCTGATGTCACTTGCTGAGCCTCTGGTTCTGGCACCCCTTTTTTTGAAAATCAAAGACAAAGGCAGTATCCCTCGACTTTGCAGCTGTAAGACCGAGGTCAGTGGTGCCTGCTAACAAGTGACTTCCAGGGTTGTCACTATTCCCATGAACAAACCCAAGGCTCAGATGTTTGCCATCTTGCCATAGCACGAGCTTGGTGATTCCTTCTACCATCCCTTTTCCTTGGCCTCCTTGCAGTGTCTCATGAATCTGGCTCAGGACTGTATTACTCCTAAAGTACCTATAGCCATCCTAGAATCAGTATTGGTCTGGAGGGGGGGATCCTTGCTCAGAAAAACTAAATGGGCACCCTGCAAATGTGATTCTTCTGGCTTGAAGATGGACAAATAGGTGTGTGTAGACCCTGTGTCTTCACCTGTTAGTTCTGAGTCAGTTACCAAAGCACCTTATCCTCTTCTTTCCCCACAGAGGATTTCTCATTTGGTGGTACCCTAAGTGGGATTAAGGGATCACTTTAAATGGGAGTCTGTTTTCTTAGCTGTTTAGAAATGGTACGGTACAGTTAACTCCTGAGCTTGACTTTGCAAAAACCGACGGCTGTTTTTCCATTGACTGAAACCATGACAGATAATAGGAAGCCATCCCATTTTTACAGAGGTATGGATTGCTACAAGTAGTTATACAAGAAAATTATTGCTGACCCCACTGTGATGCCAATGGATTTTAGAATGGGGCATGCTTTTAGAAGAGTCTGTTCTGTCACTCGGGCCTTCATGTCTCTTAACTGCTAAATTTGTATGTTAAAGATCCATTAAATTCTACTGTCCCTATTAAGTAGCAAGGGTTTGTGATAAAGATGCTAGACTTGTGCAAACACGCCTCTCAAATTGCAAATCTGTGCAGCACATGTGGCTGTGATGCTTGAATGCATCCCACTGGGCAGCAAAAATGTGGAAAGCAATTGGGAGACCTTGCTTGTCTGAGGATACAGCCCCTGCCTACTTATGTAAAAGAACAACTGCTTAATGCTGCGGTAGAAAAGGCGAAGCTTCTTTTCTCCCCTTTCTTTTTATTTATACTGCTACAGAACAGGTGTTTAAGACTTTAGAGGAAAAGAGAAGACTATGCAGTTTGAGAAACAGCTGATCTGATGTTGGTTTTCATTCTGTCCTCAACTGTTGGGTTCAGATCTGATCCTAGGATTTGACTTGGCTGTTACTAAAGTTTATGCTAACCAAAAATCTCTTGAGCTTCTCCCTTACTAATAATGCAACAACCTCTAATATAACCCTTATCTCGCTTGCCGTGAAAGGACTTGATCATTCATAGCTCTCCAGCTTCATTGCTAAATTCTTCAGATAAGTTAGATTTTTTTTCTTCCCTTGTCCTTGTACATGTGGTATATCTGTAAGTACCATCGTTGGTATCTATTCCCTGTTTTCTTTTAAATGTTAGTGTATTTTCAAGTACATTGTTGATAATTCCTTTTACCCCTCTGTTTTCTGAAAAAAAAAAAAAAAAAAAACCTTTCCTATCTGTTTTACTCTTTTTTGTTGTAAGAATGACTGAGAAGGGCCCTTCCATCTTCAAAAAGTGTTCAGTGTGGGCACAGGTTGGCTCTTTTGAACGCCCACAATCTTTGTTTATTGTTTAGGTCCACAGCACCTACAAGAAGACTGTTCTGTCTGCCACAGTTTTAATCCCTGTGCTTTAATGGACAGGAAAAACAAACTAATATTGAAAGGTTTGTTGCCTTCTTCTTTTGGAAAAGCTGTTACAGGGACTCAGTCCCCCAAGCTCAAGTCTAAGGAGTCGAAATCTCTTGTTGCTTCTACTTCCTCAGCTCCATCTTCCAAGCCTTCCAGGCAGAGGACTAAATCACATTAGAGGAGATCTCAAACCTCTTCCCCTTCGGATCTGAAGAAAAAAAAAGGTTATTTGATTCTACATCCTTGGATCTGACCAAAAAAACTGTTGAATTCAACTACTCCGGATCCTATTGTCTTGCCTAGGACCCGATATTCCCCATTGGTTGATCATGTAACCTTCCAGGCTGCCTTCCCCTTTATGGAAAGGCTCCATGCAGTCACCTTCCCTGGCATTGTTTCATTCATCTAAGAGTTTGACTAAAGAAGATGTGGATCGGATCATGAGGAAGTTTCTCCTGGCACAGATCCAGATGGGTGTGATACTAACTCCTAACATTTTGGGTTAGGAGGCCCATCCTTCGACCAATCCACCACCTCAGACTCCTTCTGTGATTTCTTTGGTTGCTTCAGAGTTCCTGGCTTTGAATCTTCCAGGTCCGTCTGGCTTGGATCCGAAGATAGCCTTATCGGACCCGCAGCTAAAAGTGCCCCAGCTCCGACACCTTCGGATCCATAGGACGTTTGGAGCTGAAGCTGCCTTGTTGGGTCCATGGCACTGGGATAGATTCCGAAGATGTTGGTGCCATCTCTGTACCTTGGAGCCTCAGCGCTGGTCAGCTCAGCTCCAACTTCCTCCTTGGGGACGATGCTTTTGGGGCGGGAGAGGGCAGTGGTCCAGAAGTCTGACTTGTCAGTGATGCGATTTTCTCCATCTTTGGGGCAATCTGCCTTTGAGGTTGTGATGACGGTATTTTCTACTTCAACAACACTAACATTCCAGCTCCCAGATGTCACTGAGCTTGGAACCTCATCATCAGATGCCACAGGGACAGCCAGCTCAAGACCTCAGTCTACCCAGCAGAGTTTCATAGTTCCTTCTAACAATTCCCAGGAACACCCCACTGAGGAAGTCCCTAGGAAGAGGAAGTGCAAGAGGAGACACTTGGACTCACCACAAGAGTCTGTCACTGAGGATACAGACTTCAATGAAGGTGAAGGATCCCCATGGTCACTTCCAGAAGACATCTCATTTGGAGACATCCTTGAGATCCTGAAACAGAGAAGTAGTTGAATCCCCAGCATCCCTTCACCTGAGGAGTCTGTATTTGTGGAGGTCTTTGGAGCTGGCCCGTCTACTTTCTGGGTTACCCCACCTGCCAATGAGCTCATTGATTTTGTCTCTCAGTGGGCATGGAAGGAGCCTGATGCAGTCGAACCAATACCCAAAAGGCCAGTTAGGATTCTAGCTCCACCTGTGGGGAAGGGCTAAAGGGGTGCCCGTGGATGCCATGGTCATTGTGGAGGCCACCAAGAAGGAACTTGCTGAGCAGAGTTTCTCTGCACATTCCCCTAACAGGAGTGTAGGGCGATGGACAGATTTGTTAATCATGTCTACGCTTTAGTGAACTTTGCTGTTAGGTTGCTTAACTGTTTAGCACATTTTACTATGTTGCCAAGGGATTTGATCAAAGAACTTTCAACTTCCCTTTCAGGGGACATTTCTGGTGAGACCCAATCCTCTGTTGGCTTCACAGCTGGCTACCCTCCAAGCTATCTCAAATTCATCCATGAGGCTCATTTCGCATGCAGCTGAAGGTGCATCAAGAGCAGCAGATTCAGGCATCTCCATTAGGAGGCATGCCTGGATGCACTTGTGTGATTTTACAGAGCCCTTCAAGTCTGCATTTGTCAGTTCTCCTTTTGACGGCACTTTTGTTTGGCCCCAAAGTGAAGGACACATTGTCTAGGTGCGAGAAAGATGGAAAGACCCTCTCTGCAGTGGGCATATGTTTCTCGACCTCTTAAAGATCCTTTTATAGGAATCAGTGACATGGTTGGAAGATGTGTTCAGGATGTCTGAGTCCTTTTAAGGACACGCATGGAAAGAGTTCTCCCAGGTGCAGAGAGGGGAACTGTAATGGTCAATGCCTTCCTCTTGGCAGAGGAGGCCAGTAAAACCAAGGGTCCAGAGATCCTTTCTCTGACAGACCCTACTAGCGCTTCTGAAAGGAGGCCCAATTGTCCACCTCTGGAGGCAGTCAGGGGGTCAACTATCCCTATGCCAGAGAGCTTGACTAGACAAAATAAAAGATACTTGGGTGCAGAGGATTATTTCCAAAGGTTATATAATACCCTTTTCCTTTCCACCCCCGACCCCACGAAAAATTCCCAACGTTCCAACCAGTCAGAGGAAAGAAGCAGCAGTACAAATACAGAAGTTTCTACAAAAAGAGTCATCCAAGAGGTCCTGCTAGACCAGATAGAATCCAGAACTTTCTCAAGATTCTTTTTAGTGCCAAAGAAAACAGGGTAATGGAGACCAATTTTGGACCTCAGCAACTTGAACAAGTCAGTTAGACACACAGAGTTTCAGATGGTCATGGTTCAGTTCATTCCCCTTTTTCTGGGCAAGGATGATGATGTGCTCAATAGACCTTCAGGATGCGTACTATCACATAAAGATGAACAGACAATCCAGAAGGTATTTATGCTTCTGGCTGGGAGCTAATCATTACCAGTTCAGAGCTCTGCCCTTTGGCCTCACCACAGCCCACAAGGTGTTTACCAAGTATATGGCAGTAGTAACAGCTCACTTGAGACTGCAGGAATTCTGCATGTTTCTGTATCTAGATGACTGGCTCATGAACACCCCAACCAGGTATCTGTTAATAAGGGCAAGAAATCAGGCACTCCAGATTTGCTCTTGTCTAGAGGTAACCATAAATTACGACAATTCTCACCTACAACCAGCTCAAAATTTGGAGTTCATAGGAGCAGGTTTCAACACAAATTCAGTGATAACTTCTCTTCCCCTCTCAAGAGCGCAGACTATCAGATTGCAGGTCAGAAAAATAATTTGCAGTACCAAGATTTCAGCCCACTTGGTCCTTCAAGCTCTAGGATCAGTGTCAGCGGCAGTAACCATAGTAGCTCTAGCCAGATTTCATATGAGAATTCTTCAGTGGATGTTAGCAACGCAGTGGTTGATTCTTAACCAACGCATGTCAGCCCAAATAAGAATCAGTCAAGCATGCAAGAGAGATCTCACGTTGTGGATTCAGTCAGGTCAGGTTCTACAAGGTCATTCATTCATTCTCCCTCAGCCCAAAGCCATAGTGACCATGGACACCTCCTAGTTGGGTGGGGGGGGCACTTTCTGGGGAAAATGGTATAAGGCACTTGGTCCCCCGAAAAGGCCAAATTGCATGTAAATGCCTTGGAGATGAGAGCAGTGCTGCTAATGTTGCAGGCCCTCCAGAATGCTCTCCCTACAGGGACAATTGCTCTTCAAACAGACAGTATGTCAGTAGTTTGGAGCATCAACAAACAAGGTGGGACCAGATCATACTTCTTGTGTCGAGAAGCATTCAGAGTGTGGCAGTGGGCGATCTCATCCAATCACTTTCTCATAGCAGTGCACAATCTAGGGAAGTCCTTCGTGATAGCAGACAAATTGAACAGGTCCATTCTTCTACCTACCAAGTGGTCTCTCAATAAGAAAGTGACAGAAATGATCTTTTGTCAATGGGGCCAGCCTTGCTGTGATCTTTTTGCTTCTCTCCTAAGCAGTAAATGCATCAGCTACTTTGACCTGACTCCCCCCAGAGGGAATCACCGAGGGATGCTCTACTTCATGATGGCCTCTTGGTCTGCTATATGCCTGCTCGCTGATTCCTTTAATTCTGAAGTTTCTGCAGAAAGTTGCCAGGTTGAAGAGCAAAGTCATCCTCTTTGCACCTTATTGGCCTCAACAGGTTTGTTTCACCTTCCTATAGCCTCATGTACTTTACCAACCTTGAATTCTGGATCTGATTCCAGATTTATGTCTCATCCAACAGGCATGATTCACCCAAGACATCTCAAACCTTAAGCTTACAGCCTGGTTTCTCCAACTCCGTTAATAGCCAGACAACCTATGCTCTCTTCCCCTGTCTGCTATATCCTTGTATCTTCCCATAAACCCTCAGAACGAAAACTCTATTCAAGTAAATGGAAAAGATTTGTTTACTGGTCTCAGCAAAATCATATTGATCCTTTTTCAGCTCCAATACATAACACATGAATTTTTAGCTTTACTCTTTAAAGAAAGGGCAAGCTCCTCTAGCATTAAGGTTTAGGTAGCAGCAATGTCTAATTTTCATGTTGGATTTGAAGGTTCTTCAGTAGCCTCTGCCAAACTGTGCAGTGCATTCTTGAGAGGCACTCACCTTTGGAGAACACTGTTTAAAGACCCTACTCCACCATGGGATCTGAACTTGGTACTGCAAGCATTAATACATTCCCCTCTGAACCAGCAGCTAAATTTGACCTTAAGTTTCTTCCTTGGAAAACTGTCTTTTTAGTAGCTGAGGTAATAGCTGGAAGAATTTCAGAAATTCAAGCATTGTCTTCAAAACCTCCCTACTTAATTTTTCATAAGGATAGAGGTTACATTACGAACCAATGCATCTTTCCTTTCCAAGGTGGTGTCATAATCCAGTATCAATCAGTACATTAATTTGCCAGTATTCTTCCTTAAATTTGTAAACAAAGGTGAATCCATGTTGTACTATTGGATGTTCACACAGTTAAGTTTTTATCTGCATAGGACAAAATAAATCAGAAAGACAGACCAATTGTTTGTTTCCCTTGCAGATGTGAAATTGGGTAAACCAGTCACAAAAATTAATTCAGCCAGATGGCTGACTGATTCTATTTCTTTTATCTGTAACAAATTTGGTCTTACTTTTACTAAACCTGTAAGAGGCCATTCAAATAGGTCCATGCCAACTTCTTCAGTATTTCTATCCAGGTTTTCCATGGATGACGTTTGTGCAGCAGCAAGTTAAGCAAGTCCTCATAACCATTTATTACTCATTACGGATTAGATTTGGCCTAGAGTGGTAGAACACCTTTTGGTTCATCTGTGCCTAGGAGTATCCTTCCTTAAAGTCCCCCCAGGGTTTAAGGCAGCTGAGGACTCTATCCTAACAGATGAAGATAGAATTAAAATTGACATCAGATAAAGAAGTTATGTACTCAACATAATGTTCCATCTGTGTTTTCCAGTCTTCCTGAACTTCCCGCCCAGCGACCCTCATCCTTTGTTTCTACAAACTTCTGTATGAGTGAGATATTATGAGGATATCACTGTCCCTTCTGATTGAGCTCTTGATATGGTTTTCTCTCTAGAACTACGTTTTTAAGTATCATTTTATATATACATGTTAATAGATACCACTTCAGGTAAAATCAGCAAACAAGATCTGAGGTATGTTAGGGGTTGGTGCATTATGGATAAAGGAGAAGCTCGAGAGATCTTTTTGGTTACCACAAGCTTTAGTAATGGCCACGTCAGATCTGAGGATCGGATCCAAACTCAACAGTTGAGGAATGAAAATGGACAACACAGATGGAACATTATGGTGAGTACATAACTTCTTTTTTAACTCCCCTGCCCCTAAATACAGTAGAAACTATTCTGCTAAGAGTTGGCCCTTCCACAGAAAACAGGACAAGGATAATCGGCCAGAAAGGAAGAAAGGTCAGTACAAATGAAAAAGGCATTCTGACCAAAAGAAGCAGCATGGGGGCTCACAGAACCAGAACCAGGACCCCAAAAGGGAAAAAACTGTGACTCAGCAGAGCTCTTTTCCCCCTCCCTTCCACCAAACCTCATACCAGCCTACACTAACTCCATATAAGACCAATGCCCACCCAAAAGTAGGTCACCTAGGCTTATTTTTTACAAAATCTTAAACAAAACAGTTTGGCTCCACAAAGGGGGTGATAAATTGTGCTAATAACATGCAGTTAACTTCAGATGCTGACATTAAATTAGATGATATTGAAAAAGAACTATGCAAACTGGACCAAAACAAAGCACTGAGAAGACACGGAATTAGTAATAATGACCTGAGAATGCTTCAGCATGAACTTACAGTACCATTATATTTATGTACTAGGCCATTTAAGTATGGGGTGGTTCCTCAAGGAAAGGGGAGAAGGGCAAACCCAAAGTCTTGCTGACCAATGGTTTTACTTTCTTATTGTGGAAAAATAATGATGACTGTTATTTTGGGTAAATTATTGTCAGAAATGGGAAAGATTATGACTTGAATCTAAATATCGGCTGCATATGTTGAAAATGGATTAGTAACTGCTTGTAATAACAGCTATAAATGAAAAAAATTGTGTTATGATGTAATTTATATAGACTTAACTTCAGCTTTTGATAGGGTTATACACAAAACACTGATCAATAAATTAGAACAAATAGGTGTAAATGTAATCTTTAAGATGAATAGCTGCATGTCTTGCAAATAGAATATGGCAAGCATAGTTCAGCAACTGAAGAGGTGAAATTCATGGTTACAGTCAGGGTGTCCCACAGGTCTGTGTCCTAGGCCCATATTTGTTTAGGTTGTATCTTTCAGATGGATCTTTTTCATCTGAAGTGTTCTATAGTCTGTATGCAAATGACTTGAAAATGTGTGAAGTGATTACATACATTACAGATGGGGATAGGGCATGTCTGCAAAACGACTGACTTGATCTTTTGGGCAAAGGAGAACTAATATGTTGTTAAATACATCAAAAACTAAGCATGTGAGATTTGGGAGGTATAGACTGAAGGGTGAATATTTAATACAGCATACAGTGAAATTGTCATTTCATTTAAGGATCTGGTTATATGGGTAAATCCAGATTAGAAAGTTTATAATCATACCAACCAGCTGGTTAGCGATAATTATACTGCAGACTGTATAAAAAGATTTTATAAAATCTAGGAAAGCAGAAGTTATGGTATTATTTGAAGTTACTGTGATGGGTCCCTGCTCCAGGCCAGCAATCAAGGGGACTTGATCCTCACCACCAACTCCAGTGAGGGATGGTCACTAAGAGCAAAGATGGATTTACCCAGTATTTTCAGATGGAGCTCCCTGCACCAAGCACAGTTTCACTTAAGAGCACACAGGGAGCACACTCCAGACCTGGACACACACACACACACACACACACACACACACACACACATACACACACACACATTCTAGCTGTGCCCCTTTCAGCCCATACTCTGACACCAGTCAAGCTACCTTAAGAGTATTACAAATGGTACCCAATTATACTGTGCACCGTTAATATTAAAGCAAGTGGTAGGATGCGACCAAAGCAGCAAGGCTTTCAGGAGCGGCCACAGTGTCACTAAAACAAGCATAAGTACTCAAGATGTTAAAAGTATTCCCTAAATGACCAGCCACTATGATAGATATTAAAATATTTAATGATAAGTAATAAAACAGAAAACGAGAATACTGAATACAGTAATCAACAGAGTTTCAACCACAGAAAAAAATAATGCAGTTGGATAGTTTCTCACAGATGAGGAAAACAATACTAAACTCTCACTAAATGTCCCTGACTAAAGAATTACTGTTCCATGCCTACTTACTAAAGTAAGGCAAGCTGATATGTGTAAGCAAATCCAGTGTACTTCAGTTCAGAAAACTAGAACCAATAAAAAAAGTCACTGGAACCAAAAACTGCTCAATAAAAAAAGCTTTATTCAGACTTAAAACTGCTAGTCCTCGTAAGGTTTTTTTCAAAGTAAAACAAACAACACAAGTAACCGATTTAAGTAGTATCTCAGTTGCATCTTCAATTTAACTTGTTTATGCAACTCTTTCAGCGTAGGTTTTAAAGAGACACTGCCATTTAAAACTGGTAAAATATGAGCCCTAAGGATCAAAATCCAATTTAATTCCTCTATCTCTTTCCTATCTTTAACATTCCCTCCACAAGTTATGGTATTTACTACCTTAAGAATAGAAAATTTAAAAGTATGATTTGCTCCTTTCTCTTTCATATGTTTATGTAAAGTGTTAACACTTCTCTCCTTATTTCCCATAGATGGTTGAAAATGCATTCTTTAAACTTCTGATTTGTTCTTCCTACATAGTATGCTCGACATACCTTACATATGACTAAATTACATTTCACAGTTACCATATGCAGTTAGTTTAACTTCCTTCCCTGTCACTGGATGTGTAAAAACCTTACTCGTATCTGTGAAACTGCAAAAACTACACCTGCCACATGTAGATGTACCTCTTCTTTTTGACTGTATGTATTCATTCACTTGCGTTTGTTCTTTATAAAACAACATTGTTTAGACTGTGGCTTTTCTTACACCCAAAATTTGTTTTTCTTGTGATTATAACACTCAACCCAGGTACATCATATAAGATGTGCCAGTATTTAATTCTTTGCTTTATACTTCTAGTGTTATTATAGGTCAACATGCATCTAATTCTGTTGTGCTTATTCTTGATAACTGCTTCCTGTCCTGTTTCCCTTGAAAAAAAATCTGTTTAGCAATGGTTGTCCTATGTTTCATAGCCGCATCACTGATGTTAGTCACTTTTTTCTTATCATAATCTTTCTTTGCAAAGTCTGAAACAATATTGTTTAATTGTGTGTCCATATTATCATCATCTGTATTTAATTTTGCTACTATTAGAAGTTGATTATTCATTGTATTTTCAAAGATAAATTGTGGATGCATACTATTTCAGTATAAGTATGTATTCCTTTTTGCAAGTTTTCTGTAAAGCTGTATGCCTAAGGTCCCATGCCTGTCTTTAAAAATAGTTATATTTAGAAAATCTGTACTCTGTTGATATTGTTTTCTTAAACTTTAAAAATGAACTAGCAGTGGAAAGGTAATCAAAAAACTAACTTCACTCCCTTTCCAAATAAAAAAACAAGTCATTTACAAACCTACGGTAAAATGCAACATTCCTTGTCGGACTATTTTCTGTAGGTAACACAAACTTTCATTCCCAGATAAACATTACTATGTTTGCATAGCTATTAGCAACAGGTGCTCTCATTGCTACCCCCTTTCTTTATAATCTAAGAGATGCACTCCTACAAAGTACACACCTGTGTCATTTGGTATTATTGTAAGTAACAAATCCATATTTAAGGTGGCAAGTAAAAACTTGCTAACCTTCATATTACTAGACAAATTGTATAGCTGCTGCAAGAAATCCTTTGTGTCCTTTATAATTTTGCCTGTTTTCTCAAAACCTACTCTTATTTGGGTTTCTAAAACTTAGATAAGGGCTCAGTTACCCATCCTCTTGCCGGAACAATCGGTCTAAATGGGGGTTAATCATGAACTTGTGTATTTTTGGCAAACCGTAAATGAAGAGAGTAGTAGGTGTCTCAACTATCAAATACTCTGCAATAGCTTCTCATTATACCTTGTGTATGTAAACTCATTCATGATAGATACTAAGGACTCTGTCAGTAATCTTATTACATTCATTCCCAGTAAGTTTCTCATAGTCTGCACGTTAGCATATTTACCATTGAGTCAGTGTAAAATGAGGACTCTAAAACAACTCCCCCACCTTTGTCAGCATTCTTTACCAGTATTTTGTCATTATTCTTCAGTGCAGAGTACTAATTGTTCACCTTTGGTTATGTTATAAAATTTGTCAGTTTTACAGTTATTGTATAAATCATGAATCTCTTTCTCCACTACTCTTTCGAATACCTGTAACACATGGTTATGAGGTATGAACAGGCTTAATCTTTTACATCTATGTGATAAACTGCTGGTATTATTCACATTATTTACATAATTGTACAGTACCTTCAAATTTAATGTCCATATGAAGTATTTAAACTTGATGACCGTTCTTAAAATATTTGCCACTGCTGCTGGGATAAAGTTTAATCCTTTTGATAGTACAGCTTCTTCATCTTGCGTCAGCATGTGGAGTGATAAATTAATCACCAGTTCCATCATATTTTCACTGTCTAGCTGCGAGTTAACGGCCTCCTGTATGGCTCTTATTGCTGAAACTTGCTTCTCCTTTGTGGTTTTAGATTTGCCATAGGTAGTGGATCCTTTAATAAAAAAGAGAGAGAAGAAAAATCATACTTTTAAATTTTCTGTTCTTAAGGTAGTAAATGACATTTCGTGGAGGGAATGTTGAAGATAGGGCAGAAGTAGAGGAGGTGAATTGATTTTGTGCCTTGGGGCTCATATTTTACAAGGTTTAAATGTCAGCGTCTCTTTAAAACCTATGCTGAAAGAGTTGCATAAACAAGTCTAATTGAAGATGCTATCATGTGATTGAGATACTATTTAAATGAGTTATTTGTGTTAGTTTTACTTTGCCTGAGGAAGCCTTATGAGGTAAAAGTTTTACTAGCAGTTTTAAGTTTGAATAAAGCTTTTTTATTGTGTGGTTTGTGGATGTTCTTCGTGTTTCACTGTTGCAGTCATTACATTTGGGTAATCTGCTGGCAGGTTGCCCTCAGTCTGCCTGAATTCCAAAGTCTTGGGTCCTGCGTCAGTTGCTGTCTCCTCTTCCATAACGTCAGGTCGTCAGGGGTATAAAACAAGCAGCCAACGCCATTTTCTGTAGTCTTTCTTGCCACGCGGTGCCCGAAGCAGAAGCATTTCGCAAGTGCCGGTTGGCCGACTCCTGAAATATTCGAGTTTGAGTTTCAGAACTGAAGTCTTCACTAAAGCTAAGTACCCTGTTGGGGAAGCTTTTTTCTTGCTCCATACCGATGTCAGAAAAAGTTAATAATTGTATTACTTGTGGGAAGCAAATACCTCATAAGGATTTCCATTTATACTGTATTCCTTGCCTGGGCCTTGATCACAACGTGCCTGGCTGTCGGTTTTGTGCTAGATTTAACCAATGCACTGTTAAGCGTCTGTATATTTTTGCCTCAAAGTATTTTGGAAACAGATTTAACTACCCAGAAATGTCATCGGATAGCAATCCGACTACCGGAGTACATAAAAAAATGCAAAGAAAAGGACAGAGAGAGAGACAGTCGAGGTCCAAAACCAACAACAAAGCTTCTCCTAAGCCAGTCTCCAGTTCACCAGTACTCAGTGAGGTGCTTTCGCAGCCCCTGATACCCAATACTTTCGAGTCGCAGGCCCCTACCGACACCCATGTGGAGTCCGGCATGCCGCAAGATACTCAAAGTATTGGACCCACGGATGTATCTCCCTCAGATGGGTCCGGAGCCGCTGAGCAGGCACCAGCTTCTGAGGGTGCATTCAGGCCTCAACATTTTTATATCAAACCGACAGCTGCAAAACCAAAGACAAAAGCAACTTCTAAAACTAAAAAAACGACGCATGAGCCACGCGCACAGGCCTCTATGCCTAAAAAACAGGTGATCAGAATGGCTAAAGACCTTATTACCTTGATCAGGGGCTCCCATCCCCCTCCAGATAAGAGGCCTAGGCAAGACACTTATTGTGAATCTTCAGATCATGATTCTATTTCTTCTGATTCCTTTTCTGATTAGGAATTTATCTCTACCTCCCTAAGAGGATTCTGATGCAGAGGAGTCTATACCATCTGCATCACCTCCTGAGGATTATTCATTTTGAGAAACCTTGCATACTTTAAGGGAGCATTTTCACTGGGAGAGTCAAAATTTCTCAGAATCAAAAAAGAGGCTCAGAGATTTCCTTCTCCCTCAGCACAGGCCTTTAGCCACACCCCCTGTTTTAGACCTTGTGGATGATGTGTTTTCGGAGTCAAGCTTGACCCTGACTCCTTACCTCCAGCTCCCAGCAAGCCTGACAGATATTGCAGGGTCCCTGACTCACACAAATTTTTATTTAGAAACCCTGCTGCTGATCCTGAAACTATTTCACAGGGCCCAAAGGAAGTTAAGGCCTCAACGGCAAAAAATCCTACCCCCTCTGACAGAGATTCAAGGGCACTGGATAGATAGGGAAAGAAGGTTTATACATCTGCAGCCTTGGCAATTAGGGCCTTAAACTGCCAGTTTCATGTGCTCAAGTATCAATAACATGGGATTGCTGAAACAGAAAATGATGATTTCTGAATGTGCAGAAAATAAAGAACTGCAGGAATTATTGCATGCAGCTGAACAGGTTGGAAAGCATACTTTGCAATGTGGTTTTGATTCCTTAGAGGCCTCCTGCAGGGCCGCAGTTACTGGATCTGTGATTAGGAGGCATGCCTGGCTAAAGGAACAAAATGTGCCTGATCATGTTAAAGCAAAATTACTAGATGCACCTTTAAAGCATGATACTCTGTTTGATATTAAGGCAGAAGAGGTTTTAAAGAAAATAGAAGACAAAGTTAAGTCTATGCAAACTGTAAAAGACTTGCAAGTGCAGCCACCAAGATTCAGTAGACACTGGCCTACAAAAAATTGGTCCTTTCCTGTGTCAGACAGAGCTCAAAGGGGCAAATCCAGACACCCTAAGGGTTCCAGATACCAGGCATAAGATTCATACAGGTCAAAGCAATGGGGCACTTCTACCTCCAAATCTGGAGGAGATAAAGCGCAAACCTACAGAAAACAGTCCCAATGACTTCCCTCTGCCTACACCAAGCATTTATCTTTTGGCAGCACCCTTAGGGGGAAAATTAGCACTTTTTGCTCATATTTGGCAGTTAATAATCCAGGACAAGTGAGTGCTAAACGTAGTATCACAGGGATACAGATTCCATTTCCATACTCTGCCAATGGCAAACGGTTGGCCAGATCTGCCAAAAAATCAATGGGCAGAGGCACAGAAACAGGTTACGTCCTTCATGGATATGGGGGCCATTCAGCCAGTACCAGAACAGGAAAAAGGACAAGGTATTTACTCAAGACTGTTCTTGGTACCCAGAAAGGACAAGGCCTGGTGCCCAATACTGGATTTATCAATTTTGAACACATACCTGGACATTCCAAAATGCAAAATGCTGACTTTGCAGCAGCTTCTGTCCATG
Source organism: Protopterus annectens (assembly GCF_019279795.1). NCBI lineage: Eukaryota > Metazoa > Chordata > Ceratodontiformes > Protopteridae > Protopterus > Protopterus annectens. Next base: position 845,750,911 of record NC_056731.1, read on the forward strand.
CTGGGCAAGAATGCTTGGCTGGTGACATTAGACCTAAAAGAGGCATACCTGCATGTCCCAATAAGGCAGTCGTGCAGAAGATACTTCAGATTCAAGGCTGACTTAATGCATTACCAATTCTCTGCACTGTCCTTTGGCTTATCTACTGCGCCCAGGGTCTTTACAAAGTGCCTGGCACCAATAATTGCATTTTGCAGACAAAGAAGTATACAAATATATCCTTACTTGGATGACTGTCTCATTCAAGCAGAGAACAAGGACATTCTTCAACACCTGGCGTTTGTGAAAAGGCTTCTAACATGCCTAGGGTACACAATAAACGGAAAGAAATCACAACTGGTACCCTCTCAAAAGATAACATTCCTGGGTGCAAGCTTGAATACAACTGCACAGATGGCTTACCTCACACCAGACAAGCAAAGGCAACTGACTACTTCAAACTGATGGCAACAAAAACCCAGTTATCTGCAAGACAAATTCTGCAGGCTTTGGGCTTCGTGGCGTCCTGCATCCTACTGATTCCATATGCAAGACTGCATATGAGGAAACTTCAGTGGTACCTAAAAAGCATATGGAGTCAGCTTTGTCACAGTCTGGAAACAATGATTCCTCTCATTCCCTGTCTACAACAGGAGTTTCTATGGTGGGCAAAGGCATGTCCCCAAAACATGGAATGGGCCTTCACTCTACCCCCTGCCAGACGAACCTTAACAGATGCATCAGATTATGCCTGTGGGGCCCACATGGCGGGAAGATGCATTCAGGGCATATGGACCCCAAAACCAGTGCATCTACATATCAACCAGAAAGAGATGCTAGCTGTTCAAAATGCCCTAACAGCCTTCAAGGACTTACTTCATCTAGGACAACTACTGATAAAGACGGTCATGTGGTATATAAACAAGCAGGGAGGCACACGCTCATACCCCCTTTGTAGATTAGCCATGGCACTGTGGGACACAGCTTTGACTTACCAAATACATCTTCAAGCTCAATTCCTGCAAACAAAATACTCTGGCAGATGATTTAAGCAGAAACCTTATGGATCCTCACAAGTGGAAACTAGATCCTCAAGTCTTCAGCATGATAAAGAAATGGGGGAGCCCAGACATAGATCTGTTTGCCTTTCCTCAGAATTATCAATTGAAAAGATTCTGCACAAGGACTTATCACAGACAAGCATGGAAAGTGGACGCCCTATCCTTCAGTTGGAAAAACCTATCAGTTTGCACCTTTCCTCCTCTGCCTCTTCTTCCCAAGGTCCTCCTAAAAGTCAGACGAGAAACCAAAGATGATACTAATTGCCTCGGACTGGCCCCACCAATACTGGTACCCAGTCCTAAGGAACTTGTCTCAATACCCAGCTTGGACCTTACCTCAAAGACCACAACTACTGTCCCAGCAAAACAATCAGATCCTGCACAATCAACTCCAAACACTGAACCTGGCAGCATGGCTGATCATGTAGCTATACAGACAACACCTCTCAGTAAAGCTGTGATGGTGATATACTGATAAATGGAAGAGATTATGTGCTTGGAATCAAGCACAAGGAACTGATAGAGCAGAACCAAATATTCCTCAGATATTACAATACTTGACTGAGATGCTTGACAAAGGTATATCTTTCTCATTAATTCAAATCCATGCCTCTGTCATTTCGGCTCATTACAATACAGAGCCAACAATCTTTTCTCATCCTTTACTAAAGCAGTATCTTAGAGGAGCCAACATTTAAGGCCTCCTAGAAGATCACCAATACCTGCATGGGACCTCAATTATGTATTGGAAAAACTCACCTTGCCTCCATTTGAACTAGCTGCTACTGCTGATATAAAGTTCTTATGGAAAACTGCTCTGCTACTTGCAATTACTTCAGCAAGAAGAGTCTCAGAGCTACAGGCCCTCATGGCTGTTGAGCCTTTTATCATATTTCACCCAGACAGGGTGTCTCTGAGGACAAATCCAACATTTATGCCTAAGGTGGTTTCCATTGTGGCTCTTTATCAAACTATTCATCTGCCAACCTTTTATCCACATCCGCAGAACAAGGGGGAGAGAATTCTGCATTCCTTGGATGTACACAGACAGCTAAGATTCTACTTGAGCAGGACTAACGCTCTAAGAAAAACTGGGCAATTACTAGTGACATATGCTGCAGGATCAGAAGGAAAGGCTATTTCAAAGCAGACCATTTCAAAGTGGATAAGCCACTGCATTCGTTTCTGCTACTTACACCATGGTAAACCTGTGCCCAAGGGCATTCGGTCTCATTCCACCAGAGCTGCAGCTACTTCAGCAGCCTTTCTCAGAGGAGTACCAACCAAAGACATTCTAGAGGCTGCTACTTGGAGTTCTGTTCACACCTTTACAAAGCATTATCATTTGCCCCTCTACTCTAAGTCCAGGGCAGGCTTTGCCACTGCAGTTCTGCAGGGCCTTTTAGCTGCACCTAATGCTGTTTAGCTCCAGTCTCCCAACCATAGCTTTGGGATTCTACCCAAATGTAATGACTGCAACAGTGAAACATGAAGAACATAATACAGTTGTGTACACTTACCATAAATGTAGATATTAGAGTGTATTCACTGTTGCAGTCCAGGTTACCCACCCGCCATCCCCCTTTCATTCTGGAGTTTATCATTCCTACTCTATCTTCTACAACCTATGTGGTGTATTTGCTTGTAGATGAAGATAAAGTTTATGTTGATGCATGTATATATAGATTTTATACATATATATTTTTGCTACCTTTTTGGGGGCACCTGACATCTGGGGCAAGAAAATCTAAAGAAAATGGCGTCGGCTGCTTGTTTTATACCCCTGATGACCTGACGTCATGGAAGAGGAGACAGCAACTGACGCAGGACCCAAGACTTTGGAATTCAGGTCGAATGAGGGCAACCTGCCAGCAGATTACCCAAATGTAATGACTGCAACAGTGAATACACTTGAACAGCTACATTTATGGTAAGTGTACACAACTGTACTTTCCAGTGACTTTATATTTCAGAGTGTCTTACCACAGCAAAAGCCAGATGATGTCTCTCTTCGACCTCCAAACACTGCAGTCTCTCTGCTGATTCTACTTCCAAACATTTGGCCTCCAGATCAAGTCTCTAACTTCAGACGGGTTTTTAAATGAATTGTCCTGTTTCTGAAGACTGCACATCCCCAACACCCGACTGGTTGTCTTCCGGGTTGCTGGTCGTGCTGCAGCTGTAATCAAGACTGAAATAATTTTCTCTAGTCAGGTTGGCATGCACCAGTCTTTTGGCTTCACACACGTTGGCCAACTGATTTTGTTAGCTTGCTATAATCCTCTGCTGACATCCTTGCCTGCTTTCCTTGGCTAAACTAAACTAACAAAAATAAATACAACTGTTGTGAAAATGAAACTCTGTATGTTTACCTTGTGGCTCCTGTGAGTGTATTCACCTTCAGTGAGAACTGCTCACTGGTACTGAAGTTCAATTAATATCCCACCCAGCTGCAAGCAATATGTGACTGGTCCCTACTCTGGGCTAGCAATCAAGGAGCCTCAATCCTCACCAGAGGATTATATAGGAATGAGAGATGTGCTAATTACTTTTTAGAGTGAGTAGCTGATGACTGGAATAGACTTGGATTATATTAAAGCAAGCACTAGTTTAGATATTTTTAAGAACAACTTGGGCACTAATCAGAGTGACTGTTATGGTAGTTTGGCTAAAAAACATTATTGTCAGTGGCCGAAATATTTTTGCGTGTATTTACACATTTGTGCCATATCTCTTCATCTTTCTTTCACATATGTATCAGACACTTGTGGACCTTATTGATGATTCAGAACTTGGTTTTCTGAGCCCTTACATTTTGGCTGTCTTTTGTTTTCCTGCCTCCTAGTGTTTTTTTTCTCTTACTGTTTGAGATTCTTCCCAGCTAGGACCTACTGAGGAAAGTCTTCATTATCAAATGTAATGGGTGTTTTCTTGTTATATCAGTTGAGCTGCAAGAGAACCCTTCTCAACAGGTCCTAATAACTCACCTTTTGACCCTCTGTATCTAGAGAGTTTCCCTATCCACTGGATGCTGTAAAGTGTTGTGTAATTCAGACAACTATATATTTATGTAAAAGTATTTCAGCAGTTCATTTCTGTTTGTGGATTTGCAGGAATATTTGCTGGTTGGCAGTTGCAAATTGTCAGATATAGGAGCTATGCATACATTTTTAGTACCAGGGTTTGATATTGTGTGTGCCTCCTGAGTTCAAGGGCTTCAGAGGAAAATAGACTGGGGGGGGGGGGGGGGGGCGGGTCGAAATGTATCCTAATTATAGATCCACCAAGGAGGGTTCCCTCACAGAAATTATAAGATAAGAACATATTTGCTATTTCCATGGCCCCTTATTCTGTACTTCATGGGGTACATACCAGATTCATCTTTGCTTGTAGCTGTGATTAAGAGGATGTTTTTTAGCCCCTTTAAAAACATTTTTCTTTAATTTATTAGCCAGGTAAGTGCACTGGTACTTCTGACAATTCTACCATGTAGCATAGCTCTGAGAGGAGCATAAATATCCTGAAATGGTTAAATCTTTGTGCAGCAGTTTGTAATTTGATGTATATAACCATAAAGGATTTTATGCCTGAGGGGTATCACTACTCACATCCTATGTTTCCTTTCCTTAAGAGGCAGGCAGTCAAGCCTTTAAACATATGTACAGTAAAGATGCTGTAAGGAATGTGCAGGGCAAACCTAGGAGTGCTGAGTTTAGTATGGGCTTTAAGTGAACAAGGTTTTTTGTAGCGGTATGCAAGGCAGTTTTTGCACAACAGTCAGTCCGTGATTATAAAAGCCCCCCCATATTTATCCTCTGTCTGTAACGAAGAGGATGTATACACTGTAGGAGAGGCTTGACAGTTTTGCTTGCCATTCAGGTAACATGTGGATCCATCAAAGGAAAAATGTATTGTCTGAAAGTTGGTTATGTGAAGTAGTTAATGCTGTCATATAAAAAGAGGTGAGAGATGAGCATCAATTCAAGTGATGTCTGCTCTGTAGTCTTTTGAGTCAGCATTTAGCTTGACCATCATCATCTCAGTCAGTATACAAAATGTGGAACTTTACAGCTGTATCTATTTGTTTATTTCAGTCACTGACCCTGCTGCCTGTCTATGCCAAATCATTGGTGAATATTTTCCACGTCCTTCATGTGTATGACTTGTGGTAAACAGAAAGTCATCCACATGTTTAGCTACATAAACAATAAGGTGTTTAGGAATGTGGTGTTATGTAGCAGCTGTAAAACTGCTTAAGTTCACCATTTGAAATGGGTTCATCATTAAAAGGTGGCACCTGATAATTTCTTTCTAAAGATAATGAATCTGTCTGTGACATGACTATTTTTTTAATTTAGTTTTTGGCCCTTTTTCTATACCCTCCTACAAGACCATCAAATTCCTGTCTTCTTTTGGTCTGTTTCTTTCTTGTCAGTCCCCGGCATCCTTATACCTTGTGGCTTTGTGCTCCCCAGAATTGTTATTTTTTAGAGGTGTAATTCTAGTCTTTCCTACATGTAGAGTTCTTGTGGTTGAATCCTATCGCCATTTTTCTCCCTGACCAGTCAGTTACATCCCTCCCTGTCTGGCTCCTCCAGTTTCCTTCCACTAATTGAACAAAGGTCATTTGGGATGTGGTTATGATCAAAGACTCTCTAAGCCACAGAGATCATTTTCTTGCCTAGTGCACTTGTCCGAAAGTAGCTGATGATTGAGTTTAAAACCTTTAAGTGGATAAAGGCCACTGCACTGCACATCCATTTTATAAAGCTTGTGATTCAAGAGAAGTGGTAGCAGTAATATTTCAGTATTTCGTGATTATAAAGTGAATCCGTTGTGGGATGTGGTTGCACTCCTATTAAATGGGTACGTAGGACAAACCAAACGTATGGTAAAAGTCAGAATTCTTGAGCATTTGGGGGACATCAGGAATCGAAATCTTGATAGTCTAGTTGCTGAACATTTTTACAAAGTTCATAGGAGATCTGATGGTAGTTTTTCTTCAGCATCCTGGCAAGACCATATCTTGCAGGGGTGGGGGGTGGGTGGGGATTTTACTGCTGGTCTCCTAGGATGGAAAGTAGCTTTATTCTCAATTTTAGCACTTTACAACCTGAAGGCGTGAACTTGGAAGTGAATTTAAATATTTAATTTGAATTTATATACTACATTTATTAAAGTATTATATTTAAATGGTGAAAAAAAGAAGGTAAGGTGAATTTATAATTCTGTATTGTAATGTTTGGGGTTTTAAGGGTTTGTCTGTTAGTGTTAATCAAGTGTGAGCACATTATGTGATTGGAACAGCATTGTGATGTAATGAGCTGAGTGGTGGCTTAAGTTATTCCTTGAAGGCATTTAGCTGAGGTACCAGAAGCACCAGTAAAAGAGATTTTATTCACAGCTATTGGCACCATTGTATTTTTTTGTATTGTGAAGGTCAAGTTGGAGTTTTTCAGTGGTTATGTCTTTGGAAGGGGCCTCTGGTGTTCCTGCTTTTTTCAGAACTAATGCTGATGATGGCACAGACAAAGTGTTTTTTTTTTCAGATTCAAATAGAGATAGGAAAAACTAACTGCTATGGATCCCTGGCCTGTGCCTGAAATGGGGGATTATCATAGTAAGTTTGAGCAGTTGGAATGGCTCATATCTAAGGGGGTAACTCCTTAGTATGATACCAAATTGTTAGAAAAATATTGAAGTTTGAGTATTACCCCCAGAGGGCTTTGGATAGATAAATTGCCTGCTTTTTAATGTTCATATGATGAGTGAAAACAAGTTTCCACGCAATGTGCTTTAAATTGGCTCAAGATTCTGGTGAAGAGAAACGTGAAATTGCATGATAGAATTTGGCAGAGCATAGTTCAGCTTCAGGACACCTTGGTAAAAGGTTTCGGAACAATTGTTTATAGACACTATAAAAACATTGAATGTCAGTTGAACAATGTGGAGAAGGGAGTAAGTGAGCTTAAAAAGAAAAAGATTAATAGAGACATCACTGACTTTAATGATGATTTGGTGTTTCTATGGAAAAGAAAGCCACGTTGGGGGAGGTCCTTGACTAAAGCCGCTAATGATAGGTCCTTCATGTCATGTGATAAATCAGCTTCTTCCTCATCGGAAATGGTGTTGAACAAGAAGTGTGTGTCTTTTGAATATATTCAACAATTGGGGAATATGGCACAAGAGCAGCAAAAAGGTTTCCAACAGTCCGATAGAGGCAGAGGTAGAAAAAAACATGGTGGAAAGAAAAGCTCATTACATTCGGTGGATGCCATAGTTGAACTTTCATTCCATTGTCTTCTCCGCATATTTTTCAAGGACTATAAAGTAAGTGTATTACAACATAACATTTGGACATAAATGTGTCCAATTTAATGATTACTGGTGATATCAGAAGTTTACTTTGCCAAGATAGTAAATTTGTTCCTACACATTACCCGACGTTAGGACATTATTTTTGGCATCAAACGTTTTTGTAGGAAATCGTATCTCAGGGTCTTAATGTCTTTTGATTCAAGTAGTGCCGATTTAGATGAATCTCTGTTAAATTTATTGATGCATGAAAATTAGTTTTATTTTAGTTTTTTTTTTTTTTTTTTTTTTTAAGATAATGTATTAAATAATGGTGACTGTGAGCAATGTAATGAGAGCACATTCCACACGGGATATGGAAAACTTTCAGTCCCAATCCTTTCTAAATTTAACACGTTCATTCCTCCAAAATGTTCTAGTATTGTTCAAAGCTTTGAAAACTTTTTATCTAAGAGGGCTGAAGTGGAGTTTCATAGTTTTATAAGTTTAAAAAAAATACAATTTAAACAGGAATGGATAGCCCTGAATGATGCTGATAAAAGAGGGAACTGGGTTATATTTTCAAAAGAAAAATATGACAAAATGTTTTTTGATTTTTTTGGTTGAACTAGATTATGAAAAGTTATTGGGTAACCCCCTGGTTCAGTTCAATGCCTTGTTACTGGAAAATTTGGAGAAAGGTGAAAGGCTGTTTTTTTTTTCTGTTAGTGATGTGAGGAAGTTACTTATTAAATTTCCCAAATATCCTGTTTTTTATGTCATCCCCAAAGTGCATAAGAATCTCAGGAACCCCCTGGGAAGACCTATTGTGGCAGGGGTGGGTTCATACTTACAAAATTTTTGTAGTTTTTTGGATTTACATTTAAAGAGCTACTTGCATAGGGTTCCCTCCCACATTGAGTACTGCTGAATTATGTCGGGAAGTGAGGAAGAGACGATGGTCAGATGATTTTTATTGGGCCACATGGATATTAGGGCTTTGTACACAAGCATTAAAAGAAGATGGGGAAGGAGGCAGTTGAGAAGATTTTGGGTGAGGGTCCACGTACAGCTTTGGTTGAGCTGTTTTGTCTCGCACACAATTATTTCAGTTTAGGTAAGCAATATTTTCTTCAGAAGGAAGACACAGCAATGGGGGCTTCTTTTGCCCCGTATTGTGCCATTGTTATGACAGTTTTTGAAAATTGGTATGTGCATCTGTATATTTTGCTGAGAAGGTGGTTTGGTTTAAATGTTACATAGATTACTTAATTTTTGTGTGTAAAGGAGAGCCCTTTGAATTTTTCCATTTTGTGGAACAATTGGATAACAATGAGTGTGGCCTGGAATTTACATTCACAGCGAATAAATCATGCATCCAGTTTCTGGATGTGAAATTGTACATAGGGGAAAATAAGTTGGTATAGTTCAAGCCTTATAGAAAAATAGCTGTTAACAGCTTTTTGCATGCAGATGTGTATCCCCCACATCTTATGGAATCTTTGCCCTTTGGTGAATTTAAAAGAATTTATGGTAACACTTCAGATCCTAGGCTGGTAGAAGGTGAACTTATAAAGGTTGAACAAAGGTTACTTGATAGGAGTTGCCCAGAAAGTATTCTGAGAAAAAGTGCTTGGAACAGAGGTCAGAATGGGTAGATGTAGAACTAAAGATACTGGCCATATACACAGTTTAATATAAGATGTATATAAAGGTGAAATATTTTTGTGACTAAGTATTCACCCTTCTGACAAACATTAAGGAAGTTGGTAAATGATGTATGGCCAGTCATTAGTCATGATGAACAGTTGAAAGAATTGTTTCCAGATGGTTGCTTTCTCTTTTGGCAGTTTTCTGAATCTGAAGGAATTTTTAAATTCTAAAAAGGTTAAGGGGGGGGGGGGGGGTTCGGCTGTATTAGCGTCTTTCCCTGTGATGGATGTAAAGTCTGTGCAAGAATGAAGAATATTTCAGGCAAAAAATTAAATGGGAGATTTTTTCATTCTGTGGATAGATTTTCATGCACTTCGTGTGGGATGTGGTTGCACTCCTATTAAATGATACATAAGACAAACCAAACGTATCGTGAAAGTCCAAATTCTTGAGTATTTGAGGGACATCAGAAATCGAAAGATTGAATTTTATGGAATAGAAGATGCATGAATATTTTTCTGGTAAAGTACTGATGACATGTATTTTCAGTAGGGTTTTTATGATTAAGTTTCGAGAATGGAGGAGTCCTAGGATAAAGTAAAATTCAGGTTATGCAAATGGGATAGATACTAAGAAATAATCATTTCAATACGAGATACAAAGTTTTTAAAGTGGGATTTTTATGTGCTCATTTATACATGATTATGTTCAGCATGAGAGTAAGATTATGATTATGATTTAACAATAGAATGAAGTAAAAGAAAAAAATAGCCATTATTCTTCGATAAGTACTGCTGTTTTTTTTTTTTTTTTTTTTTTTTTTTTCTATGCTCACCTGAGCTACCACTAAGTCAGGCTGATGGAAGCTTAGTGTCTCCCTCTTTGGATGGTATCTCTAAATTACTACATCCAACATGTGTTGCATTTGACTACAGTGTCAGCATTGGAAAATGAATCTAAGCACCTAGTGTGAGAATATAAACCACAGCCTTCTAATCTGCATCATCAGAGGTGTGTGTGCTACCTGGTGGATTGCTGATATTAAACTATGATTCCTATGTCTTGGGACACATTTAATTGGGCTTCTTGCCAAAACATTTTAGGAGTATACAGTAATGTGATGTGGATTCTGAGGATGTTTTTTTCACCAGATGTTCATTTATGCACGCACCTGTAATCCCAGGCATCTGCCTCCTTGATTATGGTACATCAGCCCACCAAGGGTAATGAGGTATGATGGGCAGATTGTTGCTGTCTTTATTCAGTGTGGCAGTGTCAGTCATCTGCTTTGGCAGTGATTTCAAAGCAGCCTACCTGTTTTGTTTTGGGATGATGGTTGAATTATTATCTTGCTCAAGAAGAGGCAGTCCCCAGGAATCTGACCTTTCTGACAACTTTAAATTGACTCATTGACATTGATCATGTGATGGCTAGACAGATGTGGTATTATTTAGTCTATACATTAGTCTGACACATCTTTCCCACCCAGTGACATTTATAGCATTGCACCAAGTCCATTGGGCCTGTATTGTCTAGATAAGCATTAATTGATGCACATTCCAGGAGAAACCTAGGCATCAACCATTGCCATTTGATAAATGCTCATACTGTTGATCTAGCTGTTATGCGTCATTAGGTCAAACTGGTCTGGGTGAGAGGAGGACGGTGTGCCCCTGCTAGTTATATTCAAGGTTTGTAAGCAATGTTGAACAATATGACCATAAACTTTAATAAACTTTATTCAGGGAGGCACCTTCAAGTTCTTACTAGCGTTAACAAAAGCAGAGTTATTTAACAGACGTCAGTATTTCCAGGTGTCTTCCCTCCTTATTATATCTTCTCTTAGATGCTTCATTTTGGAACTTGCTGTCTGTCAACCTGGTAATCTTTTTTTTTTTTTTTTTTTTTTTTAGGGTTCATTACTGACTTCAGGCAGTTTCTTGTATACTTTTCTTTTCTTTGCGCAACTTCAAAAGTTTGAGGAGTAAGCGGTCATTGTGGTCTGAGTGAAAAGCTGTACACAACTTATATTTTTTCTTCCAGTAAAGATGCAGCAAAAATGTGAAATGTGTGACGAGCTGTACAGAACAAGTCATGTTTTATATTACAACCAAATTTAAATCCTTGGGTCTAGAGATTTTGATGATATTCATTTTGCAGATGTGCAAAAGGTCCAACAGAGCTGGAGTTGAGGATGCCTTGTATGCCAGGCATAAATCGCTTGTGAGTAACTTGTAGGAGACAGATTATAGCGAAAGGGCTAGTAGTCCATATAGGCATATGTGTTTACACCTTGGATCCTCATGATAAGGAACCTTGAGGGCATTCCAGCTGTTGCATATGTCTGGTCAGGTGCATGCCAAAGCGGCCATTACACTTAATGACGGGTCTGATAAAGGTTGAATAATGTGGCACTTTGACTTCCTTGCACCTGGATGCCAAGTCCACAAAAAACTAGGAGCATTATACAGAAATAAGCAACTTCTCACCAAAGCAGCAAAGATTTCAGTAGCAAATTCTCACGTTATCTCCACACTACTTTATGCCTCTCCAATATATACCAACCTAAGGCAATGCGATCTAAACAAGCTAGAGACCTGCTACAACAAAATCGCCAAATTCGCCACAGGGGCATCCTACCGTAGTCACCACTATCTCTCACTTGCTGAACTGGGCTGGCTTGAACTCCCTCACCTCCTTCAGTGGTATCAACTCACACTCGTCCACAAACTAGTAAACCATCCACTAAATGTCCCATCCCTCCAGAATCTACTCCAACCCTATTGCACCACCAGACCACTAAGATCCAGCAACAAAAATCACTTGCAGATCATTAAAGCCAGTAATTCTGCTGGTGAAGCACTATTCTCTTGCGCCATAGCCAAATTATGGAACTCCCTCCCACCCACAATTACCTCCGTACCATCATGCACCCACTTCAAAGCTTTACTAAAAGCGCACCTAAAAACATGCTGGCTATGCCCTTGCAACTCCCACTCTAATATCACCCACCCCATCCAACCACCATCCCCCCCACTACCTACCTTGATTATAGCAAGCTCAGATGCTCATAAGCCTACTATTTATACAGCAGGAACTTCTTATTGTAACAATTGTTAATGTCTGTTATGTACTTCGCAGATAAAGATTCTAGTTGTCTACCAATGTACTGTGTTCTTCATCTGTATCTATTTTTGTAATTGCTATTAAATTGTTAATCGCTATGTAAATCCAATGTAACTGCTGTCTGTATATTTTAACTGTGGAGCTTTTCTCCCCGGGCCTCCACTGAAAATGGACCTACGTCCAGTCAGACACTCCTGGTCAACAAATGTAAATAAATAAATAAAAATGTCCTTACTTATAAGTTGGATGACATAGAATGATTTTCTTAATGCCTTGGCCACATGTTGGTCAAAGGCCAGATTACTATTTACCTATGTTCTCAGATCCCTGGCTACCTGGTTAACTCTTGGGGTGTCTTATCAATGGAGTAATTAGCGTGGGTGTCAGTTTTCCCAAAAGGCACTATAATGCATTTCTTGGCATAGAGATTTAGTCCATGACAGTGACACCAACAGTTTCTGTGTTAGATCCTCCTGTAATATGTTTGTCGTGGGGAGTCTGTGATAGTCACCAATTTGCGGTCATCTGTGAGCTCGGTCAGCCAAAGGCCCTTGACACCAGCTTTTATCCTGCTGTTGACCGGCCTTATAGGGAAGGTGGTCTCACCAATTCTGACTTCCTAAGTCCTGTCTGTGAGCCAGCTGGCAATCCAGTGTTTCATGTAGTGGTTTATGCCCAGTTTGGAGTGTTTCAACTATACCCAAGTCGGGTATTGTATTAAATGCCTTAGCCAAGTCCAGATAGGCAGTATGCACCATATTCCCTTCATCCATTGGGTTGGTGACCTTCTCAAACAAGTCCACCAGGCATAGTAGGCATGACTTTCCCTTGACAAAGCCAAACTGAGTTGAATCCAGTGTTTGAAGGTTGCCTCTTGTCTTTATTGATCATTGCTATGATAATTTATTCCATGACTTTGCATATTAGACTAGTCCGACTAATACATCTGTAGCTTCTAGGGTCAGTTGATCTCCCACCCCTGTGTAGTGGTAAAATCATTGTAGACCTCCATTCTGTTGGTACAAAGCCTGTTTTGAAACTGCAGTTGGGAAGTGACTCAAGTGATCCTGATAGGTCATGTTTTAGGCTATTTAGGAGGTATCCTGGGATGTTGTCAGGGCCCAATGGGACTGTGTTTTTGGCCTTAGTGCGCACCACAAGGATCTGTTCCCTGTTAATAGTTGGGGAGTTGTGCTAGTAGGTATTTCATGGGGGGTGGATGGGAAGGAGCGGGTGGTGAAGTATGAGCTGTATTAGTCAGCCAACAAATTGTCTGTCACTGTGCTCAGTGCAGGTGGCACCACTGCCCACCAGTTTGGCACACAAATGTGTGCATTCTTTGAGGTTTTGGACATAGATGTCTCTCTTTTTATAGTCCAGCGAAGTAAGTCTCAAGTCATTAATGCTCACATGGACTATAATAGTCATTCTAATACCTGTGGTATGGTGACTTGAGTTCATGCTAACTTGTCGGATCCTGGCTCCAGGTATGCAAGTAACTGTTATCTTATTGTTCAGTCTGGTGAATGGGGCATCTATGTGGCATAGAATGGAGTCCCCTCTGACAAGAGTCCTGGATAATGTGTTTACTTGCCTTATGGGCTTTGCTGTTGGGGCGCCACTGGGTGCAGCTTTACTTGTAGTGCTTTGTGCTGCTTTTGGTGAATGCTTTAGAGATTGCTGAGGATAAGTGTTGTCGTTTATAGGCTTAGGAGGTCTTTGAGGTTTGGGAAGATTGCTTTTTATTACCTCAGCATAATTTGGTTTGTGTGTGCAAGTAACTGTGCTTCAACAAAGTATTAGTTTAAAGGTGTACACACTAATGCAACCAGCTTATTGTACTTTTTTTATTTTTTATATTTTTCCCCCCAACAGATTTGTTTTTCAGTTGAATTGTACAGGTTACAGGTCACATTAAAGGTGGGAAAAGTTTTGAAATGATTTATTGTGGTCTCATTTTTTTATATCACAAAAACCTGGCATTTTAACAGGGGTCTGTAAACGTTTTACATCCACTGTATGTGTGTGTGTGTGTATATGTGTATATTTATATATATATGTGTATATATATATATATATATATATATATATATATATACACACACACACACACACACACACACACACACACACACACACACACACACACACACACACACACACACACATAATGTGTGTGCGCGTGCGTGCATCTCGAATGTACACACTTACATACAACTATAAAAAGTACTGAAGCACAAATCCTGGAGCAGAATTCACAATACTGCTGCTGCTGCCATTCCTCCACAGACTGACACACCAGACTATGCAGAAATTTACCAGTAATATTGCAATAAATGACTAAACGAGTCTGAAATCTGACAGTGGATCAAAGTCTTGCCACGACTGTGAACGAAGCTGCAAGACTTAGAGCTGAGACTGGTAAAAATTACAAAAATCTGCCTTTACGTATAATTCTGCTTGTGGTAAATAGAAGTGTAGTACAATGTATAAAACAGTGCTAAAATCTTGCAGTAATAGACAATCTTCCCACAACTGCAAATAAACCACAAGACTTAAGGTCTCAGAATAAACTCAAGAACAAAATGCAAACAATAGCTTTTTGTCCATGTTTTAGTCAAAAAAAGTTAAGTAAAAAAGGGCATTATCACACACGTCACTAAGTGCAGCTTAAAATATTTAAGCAGAATTTAAATAAAAGCTTTTTTTCTTCCCTTTTGTTGAAAAGCTTCTATCTCACACTTTGGGTCTTTCCACGTCCATCAGAATCTTGAACAAAATGAAAAGCTGCGGTCTTGAGGTTAGAATTTTATGGTTATCTGAGCAACGTTGCTTTGGGGATGGTATTTCAATTTAAAATTTAGACCCATCAGGAATTCAGGAAGTTAAGCGTCAGGACTTACTTAATGCAGAAAAAGACAGATTTGTCTAAAAATGCTGTGCTAACCAAATACTTCCCAGTATAAATACGGTCTAGGACATCCCTCTGAATTTACAAATTCTAAGTCCTCTCAGCAGTTGTTTCAGATAAGTCAATTTATGTTTTCTTTAACAAGTCTTAAAGCAGAAAATTGTAGATTACAAATGAAAAGAGAGAGAACCTGCTGTCCAGAGTCACAACACTTGTGTCTATAAATTTTGCCTGTGTTTTGCAGCTACTGAGGAGTTATAAAAGTCTATGATAGATCACCGTTTCTCCAGATAGTGCAATGATAGAACCAGCTAGCAGTTGGTATTTCACTTTGTTTTTTCTCTTCAGTACATTATTTTACATTCCTGTTTGCAAGAGTGTATTTGCTTACATGTTTAATTTTTCAAGCTTCATTGTCTAATTTCTCTGAGTTTGGCTTGAAAGCTTGTGGCTTTGGTGCCTATTGGTGTTTATAAAAATATTACAGTAAAACTGTAGCTTAATTGTATAGCTGGTTTGTTTTCAGAGTGTACAGTAATTGTCCGTTTGATCTGCCAGATGCTGGTCTGGCTGGTGGCAGTGTGTTGCTGTAAAAGCAGAGGGGTATTGGTCTTGAAAAGGGTACTACTCCCTTGCATTCGTGTGTGTGTGTGTGTGTGTGTGTGTGTGTGTGTGTGTGTGTGTGTGTGTGTGTGTGTTTGCATTTGTGTGTGAATGCAGAATACTTCTGGATAAGATGCAATTACTGTTGATAAAATAGCACCGGATATAAATAAATTGAAAGAGAGTAAGGTTACTTATCGCAAAGCCAAACCAAAAATAGCTTTGGGAAACCACAGAAGACCACTTTATTTAAAGCCAGTAGTCCAGATACACTCTCTCACACACACTGCTTCATAAAGTAATAAACAGAACACTTTCACACAAAGGTGTAAATAATATATACTGGTTACATGACCTTTTTTTCTAGTATTCTAAAACTTCCATTGTAACTAAACAGAATCTGAACGACATTAAAGTATTACTGCTCAACACAAATTGCCTTAAAAAACAGTGCCTTATAAGCACTACTTACCTGGAAAATGTTGATACATGTATCATCACAGAGACCTGGTTCAAGACCTGTGAAAGCACTCCGTCAGTGTAGGGCTTCAAGGTCCATCACACATACAGGCTTAGCACATTCTGTGAAGGCACTAAAGGTGAAGTTGTTTTTATATTATTAAAAAACTAATTTCCAAACTTGTTAGACGAGATAACCTGGACCTCTTCTAAGTCCATCTTGCATAGGGTCATAGACTCATAGGAGTTTACTAGGTTAATGGCCCTAGGGCCTTTACAAACATAGCTGTGTTATACCCCTGTTCCTTAATTGACCTTGTTTAGGTGGTTGTTATTCGCAGAACAAGTCTGTGATCAGCATCGACTGCCCCTCTCCATGAGGGGCCACTCCCAGAGTGAATTTACGTTCTCCCGTCCAGTTGTCTAGGTTGTGCTTGAATAGGGTCACTGAGGAGCTCTGCTTCACATACATTGGGAGTTCATTCCAGAGCAGCAGCAATCTCTGGGAGATGTATCTGTTTCTCCAGCATGTTCTGTTAATGCCACAGGCTAGATTGAGATCCCTGGAGTGAGTGAATCTGGTCTCATTTGATTTGCGGACGTACAGCATTTCCATAAGGGCAGCATCAGAGACTGGTCTGTAGGCCAGACACAAGATGCACCTCAGCAGCCTGTAAGATACAGAGTACAGTGACAGGGCTTTCACTCTTTCCATATATGTCATGTTTTTGAGGCCTTGAATTTTCTTGGTGAGAAACCTCTGTGATCTCTTCAGCTGCTGCAAGTGTCTGGTGAGGTACATGCAAAAGGGAGCATTGTACTCTTAGTGGTCTGATGAGGGTCGAGTACAGAGGAGTTAGAACATCTGTAGTCTTGGATGTGATGCCCTTACTTATGAGATGTGCAACGTAGAAGGCTTTCATTACCACTGTGGACACATGGTGATTGAAGTTCAGATTGCTATTGACCTGTGTTGCCAAGTCTCGCACCAGTAGGTTTGAGTTTAGGGGGTGCTATCAGTATTGTAATTTGCAGGGACTTCCTCTTTGCCAAAGGGGATAGTAATGCACTTTTTTGTGTTTAGTTTTAGTCCATGGCTTTGGCACCAATTATTTGTCTGTCTTAACCCCCTTTGTAATATGTTAACGTTTCGGGACTCAATGATTGCAACCAGTTTGCAATCATCAGTGAAATTAGTAAGCCACAGACCATCTACTTTTGCCTGGACTTCCAAGAAATAGATTCCAAACAGTAGAGGGCCCAGCGCAGCTTCTTGTGGTACACCACTGGTGTCTGGTTTACTGGTAGAGGTGGAATACCCAACTTTGACAGTATGTGTTCTGTCTATGAGCTAGTTGGCTACCCATCTAGTGACTTATGGGTTAATCCCCAACTGGGAGAGTTTCTCAATGATACCAGAGTGTGGATTGTGTCAAAAGCCTTGGCTAAGTCAAGATAGGTGGTATGTATTGTTTTGCCTTCATCCAGGGCTTTGGTGACATTCTCAAGGAAGCCCACCATGCTCAATAGGCATGATCTGCTCTTAACAAAGCCAAACTGGGTCGGGTCAAGAGTTTGAAGGTCACCTGAGTTCTTGTTGATAAGATTCAGGATGATTCTTTCCATGCCCTTGCAGATGAGGCTGGTTAGGCTTACGGGTCTATAGTTCCCAAGGTCAAGTTGATGGGAGGGACCCCCTTTGTGCAAGGAGATTATTGTTGCTCATCTCTACTCTGCTGGAACAAAGCTACTGCTCAGGCTGAAGTTAAACACAATGCCAAGTCATTCTGCTAAGTCTTGTTTTAGATTGTTTAGTAAGCAGCCTGGTCTGGTCTCATAGAGGCCACGTTATTGGTCTTGGAGAGGACAGATATGACTCTAAAATGTAAACAAAACCTCTTATCATATCATAGCTTATTACAAAACACTCTCTATCCCCCTTGGCACACACCTCCTACCCAACCAGTATGGAGTCCCTATGTATTAAGCAAAGCACATTCTCCTAGTAGACTTTAGCTATCTCTCCATAAACCACAAGACTTGTGTATTCTTAAAAAAATTTATTTTTCGTGATTTCTGGACTTAATCATTGTGATCTTTCTGGACTAGTTAATCTGGATCCCTATCAGGGGCAATAAAACAATGGACTTGGTCCTTAACAATATGGGGAAGCCTTGCTCGTCACCAGTTATAACCTACTCCCTGGTTAAATCAGACCACAGGTCATTCACATTCTTCTTAACACTGAAGCCTGTAGCGTTCTCCAGTACTTCAGTATTCAAAGACTATGCAAAGGCTAATCTGTTAAAACTGAGTGATGACCTGGCTAAATTTAAAAGTCCCTTGCCACTCTATGATCCCATGGCTTGCGCAGAGTCCTTTACTGCCACACACTATGCACATGTAAATAATTGCATACATACATCTGTCCCACCCCCCGAAACAAATACATTGCTAAACTCAAAAGTAAAACCTTATGGAGGAAACCCTAATATAAACAATCATAATGATAAAAGAAAAGAAACTCATTGCATGCAAAAATAAACGCAACTCTCAAGAAGTGAAAAACACTCTTGCAAAATTAAACAAAGAATTCTGGATCCTGATCAAATCAACCAGTACCTGATACGAGATAAAAATAGCTGCCCAGACAACACCGTTAGCTGTGTTAAAAATCACAGAAACAATACACTACACTGTACATGCTAATAGTAAATAATCACATACTCAGATCCACAGGACATAGCAGACCTACTGGTGGACAAATTCAGCTCAACATTCCCCAATTATTTTCAACAAATAATGCATCCTCCCTCATCTTCCAAAAATAAATACTCAAGGTGCTATCTAATGCCAAGAACAGTACTTGTGGGGACTGGATGGAGTCTATGTTTATGCATCGAAGAGTACAGTACGTTCCACGAACGGCTCTTCATTGACAGTAAAACTTGCACATCAGGGGAATTTAAACCCATCGAATAGTCATAGTTGTCCAACATTGCAAGCAAACAGTATGTCATTTATATACTTCACACATGACTGATATATTGACGTACTATACTGCTTACTTTCCATGCGCCAACTATGACTATTGGATGGGTTTAAAATTCGTTGATGTGCCCATTCACCAAAACAAATGTTTGATGCGTTAGTGTCGATGAAGAGCCATGTGTGGATTGTACAGTTTGATACATAAACACAGACCTGCTTGATAAGTTACTTTGAAAGATGACTTGTTGCCCCCCCCCCCCCCCCCCACAGAGGATAGTCCATGCTAGCATCAAAGCAGCCTTTGTACCAGATGAATGGAGAACAGCAATATTCATTCCCTTGCACAGAGGAGGGGTTTCAGTGGACAGCGGTAATTATAGACCCATAAGCCTGACGAGTCTCATCTGTAAGGCTATGACAAGGATCATTATGGAGTTAATAAATAGGGATATAGGTAACATACAGACAGTCAACACAACCCAGATGGGCCTTGTCAAGAGCAGGTCCTGTCTACTTAATCTGGTTGGCTTCTTTGAAAAATGCCACTGAGGCAAGGGCTTAGGGCAGATCAGTGCGCACTTCATATCCAGCCTCACAAAGGCGTTTGATACGATCCCACACTTGGGCATTGTAGGTAAATTCTTCCAGCTAAATGGTAACTCATTGGGTAACAAACAGGCTCACAAGTACACCCCAGGAAGTGTGGTTGAGCACCTCTACCGCCTCCAGAAGCCCTCTTACTAGAGAAGTACCCCAGGGTTCAATCCTTGGGCCACACTTCTCTAGTCTTTACTTCTTGGAGGGCAAAGCTAATGTTAAGGGTTTTTGGCTGACCAGATTTGCAGATGACTTGTAAGTTTTCCAGCGGACATCAAGAGAGCTTGTTTCAAACAAGTAGTTGATGTCAAGGCCATGGACGAAAAGTAAATGCCAAGAAATGTATATTCATATCCTTTGGCAAGCATGACTGTGTAGTAACTATCGCAGTGAGAACAGCCTCCTGCAAAACTGATCCTTTGGTTAGAGATCTGGAAACCTGTGTTGACAAAGAACTGTCCTTTGATGACCTTGTATCCTGTGTTGTAAGGAAGTCCATTTTTCATTGTGCATGTTATATATAAGGGTGTGGCATCTAAATCAAGTAACCTAATTGTTCCACTGTACTCAGCACTTGGGCAGATCATTGAGTATATTACCCCTTTCAATATGTACCTGTCCAAACACTTGTCACAAATGGAATAACCACAACACGTTCTCACTAAAAAAAAAAAAAAATTCAAGGACCTAAGTCCTAAACCTATGGAGATTGACTCAAAGCCTTTTCTCTTGTAGTATCAGACGGGCTATTGAGAAGCAATCTCTGCCTCACTTACATAGTTTCAGCAAATCCTTTTTTATCAGACCTTTTATGCATTTGCAATTCCAAAAGTATATTAAACACTTTCTCAAGGAGAACTCTGTCTCTTTTGCAAAATTAATAGAACATGCTGGAGGGATAGGTTTGTATCACCGAGAATACGTGCTTCTGTGGAACTGACTTCCATTCCACTTAAAGCAGAGTACTTATTCATAGGTTCATAGGTTCATAGGTTCATACTAGGCTATCTGCCCGAGGGCATTTACAAGCCTAGCCCATAGTTTTGTGGCTTACGCCACCCCTTTAGTATGGGGAACTATACCCATTATTTTGCTGTGCCTCTGTTGAGCAGTGACACTGAGGTAATCCCTGGGGTATATCTGCGATCTCCCATCCATTGGTCAAGATTTCTCTTGAACAAGGCCAGCGAGGTGCTCTGCCTCACATATACCGGGATTTTATTCCACAGCATAGGGAGTCTTTGGGTGATGAATCTATCCCTCCAGCACGTCCTATTAATAGCCGTGTCGAGGTTTAAGTCTCCGCCCGTGTGGCTCTGACGGATCCATGTTTTTTGAGGTGAAGCATATTCATCAAATCTGGGTTTGACATGGCCTTGTATGTTAGGCAAAGGGCACCTCTCAGCAAGCGGTGGCGACTGAATAGAGCTGGAGTTCTTTCAGTCGGGCAGCATAGGACAGATGTTTGAGACCCTTTATCCTTTTGGTGAGGAACTTTTGTGGCCTCTCCAGCTGCTGCAAGTGTCGGGTCAGATACATTCGAATGGGGCATTGTACTCAATCATTGGTCTGATGAGTGATGAGTATAGGGAGACTATGACCTCCCTTGATCTAGATGAGAATCCCTTCATGATAAGGTGGGCAATGTAGAAGGTCTTCCTAACTACTTTAGCTACATGGGTGTCGAATGACAGACTACTATCAACCTGGGTCCCCAGGTCCCTGATAACTTCTCCTGTGCTCAGTGGATTGCCACCTATTTGGTAGCTAGGGGTAACCTTGTTTTTCCCGAAGGGTATGACTATGCATTTTTTGGCATTTAACTTTAGGCCATGGCTCTGGCACCAGTTATCCGTTTCTGTGAGACCCTTCTGAAGGATATCTTCAAGGAATCTGAGCAAGCGGTAAGCGACTGAATAGAGCTGGAGTTCTTTCAGTCGGGCAGCATAGGACAGATGTTTGAGACCCTTTATCCTTTTGGTGAGGAACTTTTGTTCAAATTTAGTGTGGGTGACTGGCTGGGTAGTTGCACATTCACCTCCAGTTTAGCACCACCAACCCTCGTAAACGGGGAAAACATAAATTTACCCGACCTACACTTGCTTGGTCCATCTTTGGATATTCATATTGCTAATAATTCTGTGGGAATGCAAGACTAGACAACTTTTGATCCTCGTAGATCAGTAGCCTGGTAAGTACCACTGAACCTATTAAAGCTGTAAAGAAAAACTCCCAAGATAAAAATAGAAAGGTGTTTTAATTACCTGAAATTCAGACTGATTTTATGCTGTTTCAGCTATTTAGACCAAAAAAATCTTTGTGCTCATAATTAATCCTTTTATATTCACAGTTGTCAGAAATAGTTTGACGTTGAAGGCTAAAACCCAAACCATGGCCCAGGGAACCTGAATTTTGATTAGCAATTTGGGTGTCCAAGTATTTGATACCCCCCCTTCTTATGTGATAAATAACAATAATGCATATTAATAACAGCCGCAAGAGCTTAACGATGAATGAATTAAACCTTTCTTTAAACATTAAAGTAAATATTGCTCATACAGATCAAATATAGAGAGATCAATACAGTGCATGGAAGAAGGACAATATGTTATACAGACAGGAACATTTATGGAAAGCCTTTGTCTAAGCTAGCTAAATAAATGTAACGGCCTCCAGTTTAAATAGTACTGAACTCTCTAGCTTCAAAATTCTTGGAAGATATGAGGCAAGATTGTAGGCTTACAGAGAACTGGTTACCTTGATATCTTTAGTAAGATTAGGAGTGTTTCCTGATTTTTATATATATATATATATATATATATATATATATATATATATATAATATATGCATATTTTTTTCCATCACTCACATGCATAAGAAAGAGGCCAACAGATTGCATTATTCAGACAAAATAGGTACATTACGTCAGGTTCAAATGATTTCTTTTCCCATAGAGCTGGTGGAGGATACATTTATTAGGTGTTTGAATATTACTGATCTGTTTTACGGGTCTGGCTAGCTGCTTCTTTGAGTGCACTTTGTTTTTATTTTGTGACGCTGGACTTTCCCCCAAGCTTTTGTGTGACTTAGTTATAGGCAAGTAATTAAGTTCTTCCTAAGAAAGTACTGAAAGTTGCATTTTGCATTTCAGATGTATTTCTTGCTTTCTAGTGTCCTTTTTGTTTTAAAAAAAGAAAAGGTCAAACATTTCACTGGTCACAGGGAACACACATTGCAGATTAAAACAGAATGCAAATGTAGATTGCAAAGATGTCACCATTCTTCAGCAAAAAAGAAAACAGTCATATTTAAATCCATTTTCTTTGGTTTGGTACGCTCCTCACCATAAGAAACTTAAGCAGGCCTTCTGGATACATCTCTTGGGAAACCAAGTTTGTAAGAAGAGGGCAGAGTTGGTACATTACCTCATGCCCTTTCTAGACGGACCACATGCATTAGCTGATATTGCTCCCTCTATGCTAGGCAGTAATTTTATAAGACTGCAAGGTTAAATTTCATCTAAAGAGCTTTTTACACTGGCCAGTTCACCTACATAGCCACTTTTAAAAGGTTGTAGTCTGTAACCACAATGAACATTTTACCATACAGGTAGGGTTTTAACTTTTGCAGATTTCAGACTTTGACCAAACACTTCTCATTAGCCACATAAGATTCTTCTGTGGATTGAAGTCTGCTGCTCAAGTGCACAATGGTTTACTCCTGTCTCTCTCTCTCTCTCTCTCTCTCTCTCTCTGTCTCATTCATTGAGGAAATTTTACTAAGTACCCCCCTCACTATAGCTGGAAACAACTGCCTGTACTATTAAATCTTGACTTTAATCAGGACTGGCTAATACAAGAGATCCTCACAGCCTTTTTGACATTTTTTGAAAGACCTGCTCACTGACTGGAGTCCAGACAAACTTTTTGTGAGAAGGTTTGTAAAGGGATAGCTGTTGTATTGTAGTGGGGAACAGCAAACGTTCTGTAGTACTTCTCTTCCTTCAAGAATGCCCTTAACTATTTCTCAGTAATAGGGTAGATCATGACCGAATAGATTCATCCTTGGCAGTTTCTGGCCTAATCTTCCCATCACCCACTCTGTGTTGCATATGAAACTCCCATGTCACTTAACATTAATGGGCCAGCCTTCTCTTTGCAGTCTGTCCAACAACTTGGGTGCGTAGGCACCACCATCACATCCATCTCCTATCCTATATCTATTCTTATCAGCCACTCCATCTCTGAACAGTGCGTACCTCTTCTCTGGAAAATATCTCTTATCATGACCATTCACAAAGGTGGCCTTTCTACTAATCTCCAACTGTAGACCAGTTGCCATTCTCTCACCACTAGCCAGAATCTTAGATAAATGTGTACACCAACAAATCCTTGGCCACTTCCTAGAAAACAACCTTCTATCCAACACTCAAATGGCTTTCTACCCACACACAGTGCCAGTAGAGCTCTTGTAAGTTTTACAAACACCATAAATCTCCTCAAAAATCATAGTCAGCTCATCTAAGCTACCTTCCTTGATGTGCCAGAAGCCTTTGACATAGTATCACACCAAAAACCTATTAACAAACTTACATTATACAATAGCAGTACAACATCTGGTGTCGTAGCTACCTCTCTAACAGTCAACAAGCCATTAAATTGGATAATAAACTCTTTCCCCCCTTCTACTGATCACTGTCAAAGTCTCACAAGGCTCCATCCTTGGCCCTATACTTTTATCATTCTCCAGTGACCTCAGTACCTCCTCAAAATTTGCCTCAGTTATTCAGTACTCCGATGATGCCTCTCTAATTTGCTCTGCCCCATCTAGAAAAGAATTACAAGACATAACTCAGATTGCCCTAAAAAATGTAGAACACTACCTATCTGACCATCAACTCATTTTAAACCTCAACAAAACCAAACTCGTGGTCTTCAGTAATTCTCATGTTAATAACACCCTATTGCCTTTCACTCTCTTCTCCACCAATGGTACAAAAATTGAACCAGTCAAACAGACAAAACTTCTAGGTGTTACAATAGATAATGGCCTTAAGTTCGATAAACATATAGCTCTAACAGTAAAAAAAAAAAAAAATCCACATAAAAAACTTGGTTCGCTCTACAGAGCAAAACCAACTATGCCAGATTAACTACAGCTAGATCCCACCTGCTAGCCATCCTTCTTTACTGTTCTCAAATCTTTACCAAACTACGTAAGTCAGATTTGAATAACCTTGAAACCTGTTATAATAAAATAAATTTGCCTTAAACCTACCTCCCAGATCACATAATTGTACAGCTCTTCATCACCTTAATAGGTTAGAACTCCCTAGCTTACTGTCTCTCAGCCAGCTAGTAATTGCTTATAGAATCATCCACAAACCTAACTGCCCTGCCGTAGCAGACCTCGTTCAGGTCATCTAAACTAATGCTCAAGGTAACCAAATCTTATAACTGTCATGGGGACTCCTTATACTCCTATAAACTTGCCAAAATATATTCTCACTCATACTTTAAAACAACTTCTAAAAGAATATTACATCAAACATTGGCTATGTTCCTGCACATCTCCAGGCTAATTATATCCACATACTATCCCTTTCCATTAATCTTCTCTTCCTACAGGTCTTACAGCCTAACCTGGCTTCTATTTTTCCTTTGATTGTCTCACCCCACCCCTCCAAAAAATATTTGTGCGAGTAATATATATGTAGACTTTATGATTTCTGAACTTGTATATTTACCATTGTATTTATTTACTTTGTGTATCATTCTGCATTGGATTTTTTACTCTGTAATTAGTTTTCTTTGTACTGTTTATTACTGTTCTACATTTGTATCTGTAAATTTCTGGAGCTTTTCTCCCCGAGTCTGTACTGAAAACTGGTTACTAGCCCAGTTGGACACTACCCTGTAATCAAATGTAAATAAACTACCTGATATATTGAATATGATTCACTCATGACTAGCTGTAGATGGTGTGAAGGCTGCCAGCCTAGTCAGATAGAATTTTATAGATAATTCTTTCATTTGTAAATATAAATGTTGAAATACAGGCTTGTTTTCTTAAATGCTAGAATATGTTGTGAAATGTTGAACTTAAAACAATGTAGCAACATTGCCCTCTGCTGTAAAGAAAGCTAAGTCAAGCATTTCTTGTATGTCCTTTGAAGTTCAAATCATTTCATGACTGTCTTTGATGTTTACAATTCATCACTGGCCAGGCTAGAGGAAGGCTTCCTGCCTATTGTTTTAACTTAAGGAATAATTACTAGAGTTTACGTGTGGAATGTCTTTTATTGATGTAGTTTCCTGCAGCTGCAAGATAACAAAAGAATGTAGTATCGGTCAGCCTGGGAACACCAGGAAAGTGTAAAAAATGATGTAATGTTTATCAGAACTGCAGTAGCAATTTAAACAGAGAATCAGAAGGCATTAAGCATTTTTGTCTTGATCATCCAACTCGCAGCACTGTCTTGCTCATATGTAAGTTATTGTAGACTTGTTTTTTCTTTTAGTAATCGCTAGAAACTAGAAAGATTAGACTGTGTTTTTCTGTGATGTCAGAACTGTACTACTAAATTATTGTAAGTATTTATGTGTAATCTCTGAACTTTTGACTAGCACTGTGTAGTAGAAAGTATTGTTTTGTGGTTTTAATTGTTTATTATTAAATATTTTAAAACCGTGGGCTATACTACCAGTTGGATAATAATATTGCACAGTAATAATTGGACACCCTTTTAAGGGCCTTTGAGTAGCTGATAATTATTAGTGGGTGGTGGCAGCTGGTACTACCGTATAGTCTGGGGAAAAGGGGCACAGCTGGAGAACCTGTGCCAGCCTTCCCCAGAAGTGTCTGTGTGGTTGTATAAACTCTTCTCAAAGTGTGTGTGTGTCAGCTACTTGGGCAGGGACATGAATCACTGGTTGGACAGAGAGGGTGCTAGAGGTTTTAGCTTGCCCACTAGGCTGAGATCTGGACCCTATAGCTGTGCCAGTGGGGAGTCTTATTGGGGACCTGGAGAGCAAGGGAGTGACCAGCCCCAGACTGACTGTGATCTCTGTGTGCTCTTAAGGGAAATTGCACTTTACTGTGTGTATTGGTTATCCTTTCCTCATATAGGAGATGCCCTCTCTGGTGTTAGTGGTGAGGATTGAGGCTCCTTGATTGCTGGGCCAGGGCATGGGCGTTACAGATGATAATGCCATCACGACCCAAATAAGGTTAAAAATGTTTCTCTTTCTGGCCATAGGTATCAATGGTACTGGCCATTATCCCTTGGTAAGCGCAGTGGTGGTTAGATGCTTAAGCCCCACCCAGCTGCCTTAAGGCTTCATCAGCCCTGGGCTTGAAGTAAGTATCTGCTTGTGTGTGTGTTCATTTCTTGTAGTCCATAGTGTACTTAGTTCTGCCATCTTTGTTGGGAAGTAGCAGTAGTGGTGAGGGCCAGGGAGTATAGGGCTCCTAGACTGCCCAACATGCCCCACAGTCATCCTCACAAGGGTTCCCTTACTTCTATCAGGCACCCTGTAAGCTTGTTTGATTGGTCCTGGGTCCATATGGAACTCCATCAGCTGGATGCACTCTGCTTACCAGTAAACATATTCCCAAAAATTCCTGTAGTTTTGCTGTGATTTCATGAACCTAACCAGGAGTTAGCTGTTTGGACATGGCTACTCTATCCACCAAGGTATCAGACTAAGCCTCATCAAGGAGATCTACTTCCAAATCCTCCTCTTGTTGCTCAAGCTACCCAATGTACATGTGCTGAATACCAGGACCTTGCTGTAATGTTAGGGTTCTACAGTGTTAACATGGTAGTTTGTGCTTCTGCCTGGCAACTCTACCAGATATCGCCACTCATCCTTTTTCTCAGTTGTAAAAGGGACCTCCAAACTACTTGCAGCTTGTTGTGGCGTCTAACAGGAGCCTGTACCCTTACCTGTTTACCAACCGAATACATTCTTGCACCGAGTGCATATGACATCAGACTGTTTTCCAGTTATGTCTGTGTTCCTTCCAGGTGCTCAGGGACCATCGCCATGAATTCCTCAAGCCTAATCCAGAATTTTGATACTCCTACAACAGAGTTCGTGTTGGAATTATACTTTCCCTCCTACTCATCACAAATTAAGTCCAGAGACCCTGTAACCTCTGGCCATACAGCAGTTCAAATTGTGAGAAATCTGTGGATTTCTGTAGCACCTCCTTATATGGAAAGAAAAAATGTGAACTGGTCTGCAGATTATTTTAACATGGTCTTCATTGTAGAGCTGAATTTTTTCACAAAACCATTTGTCTGTGGGTGGTAGAGGATAATCTTTAAATACTTTACACATGGCTTTTCCACAAATTTTAGGCAAGTCTGATTTAAAATTAGTATCTGTCCATCACTATTTCCCTAGAGAGACCCACCCAGCAGAAATGCACTGCACACTTTTAACAGTTGTGCCACAGATTTTTTATTTTTTATTTTTAGAATAGTACTAGAAGAGGTAATTTCTCCCCATTCCTAAACCAAATTGACTGAAAAACTAGTGCTGTGCACAACAAAATCACTGTACATTTTACCTTGTGGTAGAAGATATACTCACTCCTTTAAGTAACAAAGATGCTTTAGGCTGAATATGGTCGCTTACACTATCCTCACCAACTGCCACTAAAAATGTCACTGTTTCTTTCTACTGCCATTATATGGCAGATGTCTAACACTGATGGGTTTCATCCACCACTGCCAACTAAAATGCTAACCAGCTGTGCAAAGGACAGATTATATTGTCTTTAGATGCAGTTCACTGTTCAAAGTAGGCCTGCTGGCCGCCAGAGGAATGGCTTCTTGAGTCAAATCTGTGGTACTTAACATGTTGAAGTAATTAAAAGTGCACACAAATCTGATTTAATAACCAGTTCGCCAAATGTAACCTGATCCCAAGAGCTTAAAGGAAATATGCACTGCTGCCTGGGGTATAGGCTTCTACCATCCACACCCAGAGTAGGACTGCACACATGTTGACCACTTAGAGCAGAGTCTTGGCCTAGCACCCAGGCCTCTTTTTCATCATTGTCTGTCAAACCACTGTGTCTGTTATTGCCCATTATCCATGGTGACTGCTTTGTAAATCAAAGTATTTTCTCACACAAGCACACGTACACCTGACATGCAAAGTTCCCAGAGAAGGCTAACACTTTGCTGTAATTCCCCACAGCTTTCTTTTTGGTAGAGTAGCATTGCAAAGACTGTAGGTGGATCTACTTTATAACATCGAAATTCAAAAATCACAAATTTCATAACAGCAAGACGACAATGTCAAGTAATAACACAAACTTTAAAATAGCGATATTTATAATACCGAAACTAACTTAATGGGAAAACTAGCAGACGAATTACTACTAAGTTCATTGTAAATATAGGTCTATCACCTTAAAGATTTGTGATACGTTCCTATTCAACATGGTAGACGTAACATATGACGCTCAAGGCACTATCGGCAATGTTTACTGAACCCAAATGGGCGATCCTGTACATGTCTTTTCCTAAATGTAGTGTGATCTTGGAGTTGGTATATTTAATTTGCAGGGGTCTTGCCCCCCCTGCAAAAAAACAAAACAAAACAAAAAAAAAAACATGAAGTTAGTTTCGGTGTTATGAATGTGAGTATTTTAAGGTTTCAGTGTTATAACTATTCAGCATTGTCATTTCGGTAATTATGAAATTCTCGAGGAGTTTTGATGTTATAAAGTAGATTCCTGTAGGTAGGCCTAGAGACCTAGGCATGCCAGTAGCTTGCTGCTGTTTATTGATCTTTTTTTTTATTATTTTTATTGTACTTATTTGTTGCTGAGGCAAGCCCAGTGGACAAATTGTCCCTTTTCATAGGGAGCACTGTCTGGTTTAGTGACTTGGGTAGAATTGCACAGTAGGAAAATGAAGGTGGAAGGAATCTAACCCTGTTCCCTTGGTATAGGAAGTGGCTTTTTAACCCCCTCATAATTTTAGCCATCTGCATTAAATGCTAAACAAAAATAAATTATAAAAAAAATTATATTTCACTGGAAGTAGGATCAAGCAATTTAGCTAATTGGAGATGGAAGCCACAGTTTACCAGCTGATTGGAGATGGAAGCCACCGTTTGCCAATCTGCAGTGCTCAGTACCCTTCTTCAGATAATTAGTAACAAGAAAACAGATATAAATAGTTTAAAAATCCAAAAGGATAAAGATGTATAGATAAACCATACTTTAAACAAAGAAAATAGTGCTAACATAGATTAAATATGCCAAGTGCAAAACAGTGCACAAAGAAAAGCAAAATAACAGTTAATTATGCAGATAGGTAGAGGTGTTCTTTAAATATTCCTAAGCTTGATAAATTTAGCTGTCTTTATCTTAAAAAGTACTAAACCCTTCATTTCTTAGTTCCTAAAATATATTAAGCAGAATTGCAGGCTTACAGGGGAGTGGTTACGTGGATACCTTCTTCAAAATTAGGACTGTTTCCTGGTTTCAGATTCAAAATATAGTCATTTCAGCTCATTACTTGTTCACAGAAATACAACAGATTATACCATTCCTTTTACCCACACAAAATTAAGTGCAATTGCATTATATCAGATTATATTAGCTTCTTTTTTCATCATAGAAACAATAGACTAGGTACCAGTCAAGGATAAATCTGTTAACTTACATTTCAAAGATTTGTTCCTTTTGCAGTTCTGGCCAGCTGCTTCTTTGTTGTATACTTTTAATCGCATTTTATGATCCTTTGCTTTCCTGTCTTTTTACCTTTGTGTGACTTAATTATATGCATGCAATGAAGTCTTCCCTAATAAACTACCAAATGTTTCATTTTATATTTCATGTAAATTTCTCATCCTTTCATGTCTCCTTTCATTTAAAAGAGAAAGGGTCCTGTATTCTGAGAAAATGCACATCGGAGATTAAAACTTAATTGAAATGCAGGTTACAAAAGTGGCAGTAGTCTGTAAAAAGAAAGAAAAAAGTCTATTAAATCAGTTTTCTCTAGCTTGGTACTCCTCAACATTACACTTAATGTATTTAAAAATATGCACTTTTATAGTACCTATTAATATACCCCACTGTTTTTGTTGAGCAAAATACAGGTTTTGCACTGTACTACCTTTTTAGTGTACCGTAGCTACCTAAATAAGATTCCATTTCTGAAATTAATTCAAGGGTCCCACTCTGAAAATGTCATCTTTACCCCTTTGTCCTAACTTAGTCTTTTGCCCATCTCCATAACTCTAAACAAAACCAGTCACAGCACACTAGCATTTCACTTTAGAGCAAGTGTAGTGAGAGTTTGCCTGCTACTCAAACAACACTGCTTTCAGCACAGAACTTTCTAATCATCTCACCCTTTTTCTTAGATTTTTTTACTGCCACAGTATATTATTCTTTCTTTGCTAAACAAGTGAGATAATGGCTTACATGTTACTTCTCCAGCCATGCCAGATTCATAACAGGACTCTTTCTAATCCTCTTACCTCTTTGACTTTTTTTTTTTGTGCTGGCACATCAATTCTCTAAGCTGTCTCCTTATCCATATTGCATGTGGTATACTGGTGTTTCTGCTCTTCAAACCCATTCTCACCCACTAAGCACCCAAGTGGCAGATAAGTGTCTGTTCTTTTCCAAGCCATCTTCTCATTCAGACACTTAGGTGGGGGAGCCTCTGTCTAGCCTTTATCATTATCCAGTCCCCTAGTTGATGGCTAGATGTCTCTTCTACACAAATAATTCCTTCCACCAAACAATAGCTGTTAGTGAGGTGTCAGCCCTCCTCTAGCACCTCTCTTTATTGAGTAACATCTAAATATCTTTTCCCTTCTTCACCAGCCACTGTTGTCATTCACTTAAATTTTGACAAGGACTACATTGAAGCAGCATTTGAATCATTGTTTTACTCCCTGTAGCTGCACTGAGCTTTCTGCCTCCCACCTCAACATATTTTATACTTCCCTATAGTCACACTAAGTTTTTTGTTCCCTACCTCATCAACCTTTTTTTTTCTTCTTTTAGTTATCCTTTATTTTTCTCCCTCATTAAATTCTTTCAGCATCTCTTTCCAAATTGTCATCATACCTTCTGGCTGTCACTACCATGCAGTAGCAGCCTTAATCAATACAGCCACACTTTCCCAATGTGTGTTGTAAAATACACAGATTGGAGCCTTATTCATTTAGTGTAAACTCTCATAATCTCTGATTGGCATCTAGTATCAAAAAGAAATCATTTGGCATTGTAAGCGATGGATAGTGCTCTTTCTTAATCCCTTTATTAAGATGGGGTGGAGAAAAAGAAGTGTAACTGATGTCTTGCTTTACAGGAATATCCATATTGGTTGCCCATTGTTCTGACTGCAGTTGCTTTTTAATGGCACACAGGCTTTCTGCGTCTTCACCTGAGAGCTACTTGAGCTTTGCTGTGAGCACATGCATCATAAACACATCATGGCTTATGTACAAATCATATGCTCCTGGCAAGCTTGCTAAGCCTGTCGATAAATTAGCATAGATGTGAAGCATATGATTGCATGGCTATGTGCACTGATGAAGATATTTCTGTATCCCCTCAGTTTTTGTTTTCACACTGAATTTGTTTTACCATTTGTAGCTTCACAGAAGTCAAATGACTGTGTTTAAGAGCATTAGCTTCTGTGTTACAGTTTGAAATGGTATCTTGTGCTGCATATTTTCTTTTTCACATGTCAGTAGCTTTTCACCTGTTGGCTTCAGTTGATGCCCTCAACATCCTCACATAGCTGTTGTTTCGGTGCCCTTGTACCCATTTCTTTAAAATTATAAGTACTATACTCTGCACCTGTGTTTAGCTTATCTTTTAACTCTTCACTTTTTTCATTTCTTAATATTTCTTTCTAACACCTTTATTAAATTGTCAGTCAAGACACAGGCAAACAAACATTAACAGAAAAGAAAACAAACTATTTTAACATTTTCCATTTAAATACAATATGTATCACATATATTTTCTGTGCTACTCTCACCAGTCCAACATGGTGTAGACTTTGACTTCCATTTTCTAGTAGTTGCATTTTAGCAGCCAACAGAAATTAAACTTAAGGCCTTATTATATCTAGGAAATTCAGATACTATAGCCCAGCTCAAAATAATAATGTTCTTACAGTCATGTGCTCACCCAATATTTCTGATAGAGTACTCTATAGGGAGTTTTTAAACTCTGCCAACTCATTGCACTCCCAGAACGCATGTTCCCAGTTATCTCTTCTCCATCACTCCTCCATTTGCTATCTACCTGAGGAAAAATTATTTGAAGACTGTTTAGGTGTAGAAATGCATATGCAAACACATCAAAGCAAGTTCTTAGTATTTCTTGACAGCAATCTAACACACAGTCTTGTCTCCTTTCCTGTAATGTATCTTCTGACTTCACTGTATCATTTTTTACTTTAGGAATGCCAGCAGATCTGTCATTTTTATGTTTCTAACAACTTGCAGATCTCTTGAGCACACTTGTGTTTTCTTTTACAGATATTTGCAAAATGACTATTTCCTGCATGGATTCTACAAAATTGATTAAAGTTGTGGCAGTGTTGCCTCTTATCTTACCTAGCACATTGATTGACTTTTAAATGCACACTTTTTTATGTACCACTTGGGTCTTTATTTCCACTACTTTTAGAACACATCATTACTTTATTTTTCATTTTTGCCTTTTCTTAAACTCAGATTTTGTTACACAGTTCCATTCCCTTAGATTATCTTAACTGTGTACTTAAAATGTCACTTGATCGCCATGCAGCCACAACTTTTGATAAGGTCCAGTAGATTAATTTTAATACCCTGCCTCTTTTATGATTATTTCTTGTGTCACAAGCTGTTTTTCACTCACTGGTAGTTTTGCAGCTTGCAAAGCCAGAGCTTGATTCTTCAGCATAGTGACAAAAGTATCTGTAGGTTGTGCAGGGCCTTGTACTCTTATAAAGAGCAATTGCAATTTTTGTCTGGTTCATGAACTTCTACCTAAGTGCTGCTGTATTCTCCTTCTCCTGATCAAGCAAAGCACATGCTGAAGTACTTTCCAGACAACATACAGAAATGTGGCATAAGTTACCTTTTTGGGCTTCTCAACTAATTCACCCACAGTGAGGAATTAATTACATCTATGGATCAAAACCTTCCATTTTTCTGCTAACATTACTTGCAGTGAGTATCTCTTGGCTATAGTTGGAGACTTTTCTGTTGAGGATTACATTTCTGTAATGCAAGTACCTATATTCCTGAAAACAACTCAAATACATTCCCTTACTTCTGAAACTCTGTAAAGCACAAATGTTGGTCATAATGCTCATTACACTCTTTGGAAATTAGATTCTTGACTCCATTTGGTTTTTAAGGAATGTGCACTACATCACATGCTGTTCCTTGTAGTAATTGTTAGCATATTTAAGGCTACATATCCTTTGCAGTAAAGTCCTAGAAAATCTATTCCAAACTTGATGCCATTGCAAACTGCTTAGCAGTTGAGCTAAGTTGTTTTCAGTAGTCATTTCATTCCTTATGTGCATACCTTTTTTTTACTTCTGCGTGTCCCTGTTTACCCCTTCTGACGTAATTCTTTCTCTTCTTTTAAGATCCTGCACCTACTGCTCTCCACCTTGAAAACTTGTGCTGTGTTAATAAGGAATAACTGTCTAGTTTTTCTTTTCGATTTTATTCTGTGCCACAAGTATGCATTATAACCTTCAGATAGATGTTTTTTCACATTCATTCTTTGCTACTTTTTTTGAGGGAAAGGTATCTATTTTCTCCTAAAATAGATCACTGTATGTGCAGATACGCCTTTAGTAGGCTACTTTTTACATGGGTATGTTTCCTACATTTACTACCATATTACAAATTACTGCTTCAGCAACCTATGTAGAGATGCTCTGCATTTTGACTCTCTGTTATGAAATTGTGTAATGACAAACATGGTCTGCATGATAACTTGCTGTATCAATGTACAGACCTAGTCATGATTTGTTGCAACTTTTGTAACACTACCTTTGTCTGTTGGCAATTCATAAGGTGGTCTTGCACTTGTGTTATTTTACTTGACATACTTAAAAGTGATTATTCTTTTGCTTCCCAAGACTTCTCTGCAAGATGTCTTTGCCCATTTGGGCAAACCAGCTCAGCTAAATGTAAGCTAATCAACTATTTCAGGTACCTGTATGAATTGGGCCACTTTTATATCATAGTCAGGGTATATATGTCAGGTTAGGTTTTCAAATAACTCTGTGATCGGGCCTCACTTATTCTATGGCCAGGGTGTGTTTTTTTGTATGTTTTGCCATATTTTGGTTTGTTAAAAGCTTGGAGCATTTCATCCATCTGGTGCTTCTACCCTGTTCATCCGTGATTTAGTTTGTGTGTGAAAACTGTTTTAGCATGTCAACACTTTATCAAGAGCAGAATTGTGATCTGGCACTGACTAGTAACATAGTTCCTTATTGTGGGGTGTTGCATCTTTGAAAAATCTCGTCTTTTGTTAGATTTAATTGCTTGTTAATTTGAATTTCAGCAGCATTGAAGTCTGTACCTTGGCAATATTTTGGCAAATGTCTGTCACATCTGCTGACGTGATCTTAGAGCTGTAAGTGCTCTTGTGAAGAATTGTTGCTGTTTTTTTTTTTAACAAGAATCAGTTTTTCATTAGGGGCCACCTTATGCTTCAAAATGGTGGTTTCTTTGAAATCCCTGGACCAGATCATTAACCTATGTATTCTCTCTGCTGGGTAGAAACCAGAGGAGAGGTCTTCGTACTTTGGATGTGCACTGCCACCTTGGGTTTTACTTCAAATGAGTGGATAAGTTTAGGAAGACCAAGCATCTCTTTTTGTCCTTTGTACCATGGAAGAGAGAGTTGATGGTCATCTCTCAGCTTTCTTCATGTTGATCTAATAAATGCATTTTAACTTTTCCATTAAGTAATTCACAGATATTTGGTAAGTGCTGTAGTAATTGCTTCAAAAGTTGACTTTTTTGCAAGTGTATTTGCTGCAACCACTTGGTCCTTCATCATGTATGATGTTCTCAGTTGCATGTCTAACATACCATTTCTAATATAACATAGCATTATTTTTTGAATAAGAGACTGTATTTCAGTCTCATATGTCCAAGGTTATAATCTTAGTCTTAACACCCCTATCCCTTAGTTTGTATTAGATTACAAAGTTTTTAGCTTGTCTTAACATTTTTTTAAGGGAATTCCGTACACATGTAATTCTTACCAAACATTCATATCTCCTTTGCTACCTTAGTTTTGTAGAACTCAGTCTTCTGATTTTCTTGAATTATTTATTTATTTATTTATTTTTTGCCCTTGTGTCTGTTGACCAGTAGGCCTTTACCCATTGGCCTTGAATCCACATGCTCGTTCTTGAAGGGTATTCACCCCGAATCATGGAAGCAAGAGCTGCATCTGTGGTCAACCACTTAAGTAGGTTAGCTGTAAGGATGATGTTCTTCGTGTTTCACTGTTGCAGTCATCATACTTGGGTTATCTGCCTGCAGGTAGCACTCAGTTAGCCCGAATACCAGAGTCTTAGTATTTCTGTGTCGGATGCTGTCACGTCTTCCATGACATCAGGTCATCAGGGGTATAAAACAGGCAGCCGATGCCATTACATCAGTCTTTCTTGCCGTGGAGGAGCCCGAAGCAGTAGCAGTTCGCAAGTGCCGGTCAGCTGCTACCTGAAATTTTCATTTTCAGGTTTATAATCCTGAAGTCTTCTAAAGCTAAGTACCACATTGGGGATCCTTTTTTCTTGCTCTAACCGATATCAGAAAAAGTTAACAATTGTCTTGCCTGTGGAAAGCAAATACCTCAGAGATTTTCATTCTTACTGCGTCACCTGTTTAGACCCAGACCACAACATCCTTTGCTGTCAGTTTTGTGCCTTGTTTAACGCCCAAACTATTCGTCATCTGGCTATCTTTGTAGCTGAATTATTTCGCTCTCGTTCTCTGTATTCCGAACTGGCTTCGATAAGCCATCCGACTACCGATCTTCCAAAAAAAGTAAAGAGAAAGACAGAGACAGACCACATAGGTCCAAAACTGCCGATGATGCTTCTGTTAAGCTAGTCGCCAGTGCGCCGGTACTCAGTGAGGCGCCTTTGCAGCCCCTGATGCCCACTTCTGTGGATTCGCAGGCCTCTGTTGAGACCCATTTGGAGTCCGGTATGCTGTGAGATGCTTCTTCGATTATGGAACCTGCGGATGTCTCTACCTTGGATGGATCCAGAGCAGGCACCAGCTTCTGAGGGTGTATTCTGTTCTACCGATGTTCAAATTAAACCGACGACTTCTTTTTTAACCAAAATTACAGAGTTTCTTAGGCCCAGAGTACACACTACGCCTAGAAAACTGATGACCAAAGTGCATGCTCAAGCTCCCATGCCACAAAAACAAATGCTTTAAATGGCTGAAGACCTTATTACACTAATTAGGGGAAGCCAGCCTTCCCCTGCTAGGAGACAAATAATTGAGTTCCCTTCTGATTCTACAGACCAGGTGTCCCATGACTCTCTGACCCTTCTGATTATCAGGACATGCCCTTATCAGCCTATGAGAGTTCAGATGCAGAGGAATCCATTCTCTCTGCCTCCCCTCCAGAGGATTTTTTGGAGAAACCTTGCATACTTTAAGAGAGCATTTCCACTGGGAATGCCAGACTACTCCCAGTCCAAAAAGTGTCTCAGAGAATTTTTACAGTTGCCTCAGCACAGACCTCTAGCTATACCCCCTGTCCTGGATGTTGTAGATGATGTTTTTATGGAATCCAGTCTTAATCCAGACACATTGCCTCTGGCCCCTAGGAAACCTGACCGGTACTACAGAGTACCTGATTCCCACAAGTTTCTTTTAAAGAATCCTACTGCTGATCCAGAGATCATTTCCCAGGGACCTAAAGGTATTAAGGCTACTACAACCAAAAATCCTACCCCTTCGGACAGGGATTCCAGAGCTTTAGACAGATGGGGTAAAAAAGGTATATACCTGTGCAACTCTTGCTATCAGGGCATTGAATTGTCAGTTTCACATGCTGAAGTCTTAGCAACATATTATGGAACTAATTAAACAAAAAAAATGGTACTGCTTCCAGATTGTGCAGAAAACAAAGAATCTGAAGTAGTTAACTTCATTTGTGAGAATCTGAAGTAGTTAACTTCATTTGTGCATCAACCTATGGGTTATCGGATCCATATGGGATCCGAGCCGGCAGTTTCCAACAGCTGAGATCCGAGCTCCAAGCTCCTCCCCCTACCCATAATCCCCTGTCATCCCTCCCTGACCTCAGATCTAGTTTGCCGCGGTTATACCAGCAGCTTGATCTCAAGCTTCCGGGCCTTAGAACGTATTTTCTGTGAGAAAATCTTCTCTTTTTTTGGGTAGCTACAGTTGTGTGTGCATTTGTTTGAGTGTGTGTTTTTCTAGGATAGTTTTTTTTTTTTTTTTTTTTTAAACTAATCGTTAGTGTACCCTTTTTTGTATCCCCCCCCCCCTGTTTCGTGAGAATGTTAGGGTGTGTGTGATTTTGGAGCCTAGTGAGTGTGTTTTTAGTTTACTATGGCAGAGGCTCTCAAAACATTTTTTTCTAAATGTACAGAGTGTGGCCATAAGCTCTCCCCAGCGGATGGCCACACTCGGTGCGTTTTATGCCTTGGGGTTGAACACCTGTCATCCGACTGCGCTATTTGTGCAGCGTTCAACCCCAGGGCTCTCAAGGACCGGAGGTCGAAGCTGATTCTGGCGGGACTTCTGCCCCCGGACTCGGCTCTGTCCTCTGGTCCCCCTGTGGCTCCTGCTGCAGCTGCGCCTACTGCTACTTCCCTTCCCTTGGCCGGGACTCAACCTCCCACCTCGGACCAAGAGGATAGGGAAGCTAGACGTGAGAAGTGCAAGGAGAAGCATCACAAGTGGCGGGCCGAAGCCTCTGCATCGGCCCCGCCAGCCAAGCGGGCTTCTCCACCCGAGACCTCCGAGCCTTCTCCTTCTCGGCTCCGTTCACCCTGCTTCTCGGCGGGGCTGGAGGAGGCCCAGTCACCTTCGAGGTCATCGAGGCGGCACTCCCGTCCCGCCTCTGTGGCCTCCTGTAGGT
The DNA here is from genome assembly GCF_019279795.1 of Protopterus annectens. Classification (NCBI taxonomy): domain Eukaryota; kingdom Metazoa; phylum Chordata; order Ceratodontiformes; family Protopteridae; genus Protopterus; species Protopterus annectens. The sequence continues at coordinate 845,789,738 of NC_056731.1, forward strand.
CCACTAGAAGTTTAACTGTTGCAGACTTGGACTGGATGATGCGAAGGTTCCTCCAGGCCCAGCTGCGGATGGGAGTGCTGTTTTGTCCCGATTGCTCCTTCCCTGACCCGCTTCCCAGGTTTGGGGTCTTCGGAGCCAACTAGCGTTGGAGCCGGGGGACTGTCGACGCCGATAGTAGAGTGCTTCGGTGCCGATGGCACCCTCGAGTCTGTTGCGTCCCTTTTCTGTGGATGCGAGCTCTCAGAGCAGAGAGCTGAGCTTCAGATCCGAGACGGTTAGCATGCCTTCGGCTCCGTCCAGGTCGGAGCATGCTGCCCTTTCGGATCCAATCACCTCGGCGCCGGCTCTGATCCGAGGGAGGGTCTGCGCTCGGATCCTAGGGAGAGCAGCTCTCCTCGGCCTTCGACGTGGTGGAGAGGGTTCTGTCGAGGGACTCGAAACCCCTGGCCCTAGCTACGGCTCCACCCTGCACTCCTTCTCAGACTGGCCCGACTTCTGTCACCCGGCCCCAGGGACAGCCTGCTCTTACATCCCAGATCGTTCCTTTGTTGGAACAGGATGTGGTTGGTGAGGCCTCCTCGGACAGCCCCCCCCGAGGAAGTCCCTCACAAACGCAAGTGCAAAAGGAGGCACTTGGACTCCCCTGAGTCCTTGACAGAGAACACGGACTTGGAGGAAGGGGAAGGCTCCCCAAGATCACCCCCCGAAGACGTCTCATTTGGAGACATCATGGAGATGCTCAGGATTAGAGGGGGGTGGTCTGCCCCAAAGCCTACCTCGGACGAGTCCGTGTTTCTGGAGGCGTTTGAAGCAGGCTCGTCTACCTCTTGGGTGTCCCCTCCAGCCGACCCCCTGGTAGACCTGATCACTACCATGGCATGTAAGGAGCCGGACACTGTGGAGCCCGTTCCCAAGAGGCTGGACAGAATTCTTAGCCCCCCCCCCCCCTTGGACAGGTCACATTAGACTAACGGGTCCCCCATAGATGCCATGTTGGTGGCGGCTGCCACTAAAAAGGAACTAGCCCAGGAGAGTCCCACGGTCCATCTTCCTGACAAGGAGTCTCAGGCAATGGACTGCTTGGGGAAGCGGGTGTTTGCTTCAGCCACCTTCTCAGTAAGGTCGCTGAACTATATGGCACACACAATACGACTCCAGCGGGACCTTATCAAAGAGTACGCTGGGTCACCCCCAGAGTCCATGTCGGCAGAGGACAAACAAGTTTACTCTACCCGAATGGCCACTCTCAGGTCTATTTCCAATACCTCTATGCGGCTATTATCCCATGCTACGGAGGGAGCCGCTAGAGCTAGCGGAGCGGGCATCATCCTAAGGTGACAGGCGTGGCTCTGCCACTGTGATTTTGCGGAAACCTTTAAGGCGTCATTCGCTAACGCCCCGTTTGATGGTTTTCCCCGTTTTATGGTGGTTCTGCCCTCTTTGGCAAGGCCGTACGCGACACCTTGGTCCAGTGCGAGAAAGACGCTGTCTGCCATTGGAGTCCGCTTCTCTGCTCCCCAGAAGTCCTTCTCCGAGAACCAAAAGGGACAGAAGATGATGTGATTCCGGAAGTCTCAGCAGTCCCGTTTCGCTCAGGACCCCCTGTCCTTCAGGGGCAGAGGAGGACAGGGTGGACGCTGCCTAGAGGCAGAGGGGGCCCAAAAAACTTTGGGTCCAGAGAACCTTTCTCTGATCAGCCCACGCAGCAACCCTGAGGGGTTTCCCGACTGCTCCACTCTGGAGGCAGTCTGGGGGGCATTTCTCAAGGCATCTAGCAGCTTGGGAGTCCATCACAACAGACCGCTGGGTGCTTTGGATTATATTCAGAGGCTACGAAATTCCGTTTCTCCATCCCCCTCTCAGACCGAGATCCCTCCCCGATGTTCCACCCGATCAGAGGGAGGCCGCAGCCGCAGAAATTCAGCAGCTGCTAGAAAAGGGGGCGATCCAGCACGTCCATCTAGACCAGTACGGATCAGGCTTTTACTCCAGGTTCTTCTTGATGCCAAAAAAGACGGGGGACTTAAGACCAATCCTCGACCTTTCTCTCTTGAACTTGGCGGTAACCAAAGAAAAGTTCCGGATGGTCGTCCTTCAATCCATTCTCCCCCTCTTGCAAGAGAATGACTGGATGTGCTCCATAGACCTCAAGGACGCGTACTACCACATCTTGATGGACGGTCCAGGAGGTTTCTCCGCTTCAGGCTAGGAGCCAGCCATTACCAATTCAGGGTCCTCCCCTTTTGTCTCACCACAGCCCCCAGGGTGTTCACCAAGGTGTTAACTGTGGTAGCGGCCCACCTGAGACTCCAGGGAATTCAGGTCTTTCCATACCTGGACGACTGGCTCCTGACCGCCGCCACAAGGCATCTACTCTGCACGGCCAGGAATTATTTTCTTCACCTAGCTCCCCGGTTGGGGATCACGATCAATGTGGGAAAATCTTCCCTTCTTCCGACTCAGGTCATAGATTTCATCGGAGCCAGGTTGAGCACAAATCAGCTTATAGCCTTCTTGACTCCGGACTGGCTGCAATCCCTAAAACTTCATGTGCAGGCCATTCTTCATTGCCCAGCCCCTCCGGCGGAATTGGTCCTGAGGGCTTTAGGCTCGATGTCGGCAACCATCAACCTTTTGCCCATGGCGCGCCTAAATATGAGAATCCTGCAATGGACACTACACGTCCAATGGTCCTTCCTACATTACCCCCAGAGCCATCCTGTTCCTCTCAGCAGGGTTTGCAAGAGAGCCCTCTTGTGGTGGCTCCAGTCTCCGGACCTCCAGAAGGGGCGTCCCTTTTCTATGTCCCCTCCCTTAGCCACAGTGACCACGGACGCCTCTCGCCTCTGGTGGGGGGGCATTGTTTGGGCAGGACCGTCCAAGGCACGTGGAACCATGTGGAGACCTCACTGCATGTCAATGTCCTAGAGATGAGGACAGTGCTGTTAGCATTGCAAGCACTTCAGAGCCTTCTTCCCATCGGGACAATTGCGATCCAGACTGACAACATGTCGTTCGTCTGGTATGTCAACAAACAAGGGGGAACCAGGTCCTATCCACTTTGTCGAGAGGCCATGAGAGTGTGGGAATGGGTGATGTGCACCAACCGTTTTCTCATAGCGACGCACATTCCGGGACCAACATCCTAGCGGACAGATTGAGTCGCACCATCCTCTCGCAGTACGAGTGGTCTCTGAATCTCAAAGTAACGAAGCAGATTTTCTCCAAATGGGGTCAACCTCGTTGCGATCTTTTCGCCTCTCCCTCAAACACAAAGTGCAACGACTACTTCGCTCTAATTCCCCCACCCGGGGAATCTCCAAGAGACGCTCTGGTGCATGTTTGGCCACCCGGTCTACTTTATGCTTACCCTCCACTTCCGCTGATGCAAGTTTCTGCAGAAAGCCAGACGGTTAGGGAGCAGAATAATCCTCATTGCCCCATTCTGGCCTCGTCAGGCTTGGTTCCCATATCTATGGTCTCATCTGGTGAATCCTCCCTGGATTCTAGATCCCATTCCAGATCTGATCCTCTCACCCATTGGGCCTGCCGGCCCCGAACCTGAATAACCTCAAGCTCATGGCTTGGTTGATCCAGTTCCACTGTTGGCTAGGACTTCTGGTATCTCTTCCCCGATCAAAGCCATCCTAGTTGCTGCTCACAAGCCGTCTACTAGAAGGGTTTATAATAGCAAATGGAAACGTTTTTCTATCTGGGCGGAGCATCAGAACTTAGACCCCTTTACAGCTCCGTTGACAGCAATATTACACTTTCTATCAAGGTTATTTGACCAAGGTTCTAGCTCCTCCACAGTCAAAGTACAATTGGCAGCTATCTCTCATTACCATGTTGGATGTGATCTGGGTCCTTTGACCTCGTCCAGATTGTGTAAGGCCTTCTTAAAAGGCACCTTCTTACTAAGACCCCCGGTGAAGGATGTAGTCCCTCCTTGGGATTTAGCACTGGTACTCCAGGCTTTAACAACTTCTCCCTTTGAGCCTGCAGCTTCGGTGGATCTCAAAGTCTTATCCTGGAAAACAGCTTTTCTTGTTGCCATTACTTTGGCAAGAAGGGTTTCAGAACTTCAAGCCCTTTGCACCAAGCCACCGTACTTGACCTTCCACAAAGATAGAGTATCCCTCAGGACCAGTCCCTCCTTTCTGCCCAAAATTGCATCCGAATCTAACATCAACCAGTCTATTAATTTACCAGTCTTCTTTCCCAGTTGTCAGAATAAGGGTGAGTACAAGTTGCATTCCTTAGATGTACACGGACAACTACGATTCTATTTACACAGGACAGCTGGTCATAGGGAATCAGACCAGCTGTTTGTATCCTTTGCTAAACCTAGTCTGGGGAAACCTGTTTCGAAAGTCACATTGTCCAGGTGGATTTCCCAGTGTATTCTTCTGGCTTATGAAAGTTCTGGCCGGCCTGCACCTCAGGGAGTCCATGCCCATTCTACTCGGTCTATTTCTACCTCCGCTGCTTTTTGTTCTAGAGTATCTTTGGATGACATTTGCTCAGCAGCCACGTGGGCTTCATCTCATACCTTTATAAACCACTATAAGTTGGATTTTGTCTCCAGAGGGAGAGCATCCTTTGGCTCCGCAGTGCTCCGGAACATCCTTCCATGAGGACCTCCCAAGATTCAGGTAGCTGGGGATTCTGTCCCATAGGTTGATGCACAAGTGAAGTTAACTACTTCAGATTAAGAAGTTATGTACTCACCATAATGTTCCATCTGAGTAGGTAAACTTCATTTGTCAGCAACCGTCCCTCCGACCTACTTTGATGTTCTTGGTATTCCTGTGTCATGACTGATTGTATCCAGGTTAGTCTATAGAGGTGATCCTCTTCTCTGATATTGCAGGTGTTGCTTTTAGGCAAACTCGATCTGAGGTCAGGGAGGGATGGCAGGGGATTATGGGTAGGGGGAGGAGCTTGGAGCTCGGATCTCAGCTCTCAGCTGTTGGAAACTGCTGGCTCGGATCCGATATGGATCCGATAACCCATAGGTTGCTGACAGATGAAGTTTACCTACTCAGATGGAACGTTATGGTGAGTACATAACTTCTTATTTACAAAAGTTAATGCATTCTGCAAACCAAGTTAGTAAAAGCATACTTTGCAGTGTGGCTTTGATGCCCTAGAAGCATCTTGCAGGGCTGCAGTCACTGGTTCTGTACTGAGAAGACATGATTGGCTGAAGGAGCAAACCTTGCCAGATCATGTCAAATCCAAATTACTAGATGCGCCTTTAAATAAGGACTGTTTGTTTGGCACCAAAGCAGAAGTTCTTAAAAAGATGGAAGAAAAAGCTAAATCTATGCAAACTGTTAAATAATTCTTACAAGTGCACCTACCTAGATTCAGTAGGCATTGCCCTTCAAAACACTGGTCCTTTCCAGCCCCTTCCAGGCCTACCCAGACAAGACCCAGGGGAAACAGGCCACCCAGACTACAGTCTCAGGATATGCAGAGATCTACGCAGTGGAGTGCCCCCACCCCAAAAACAGGGAGTGTTAAGCCGCCCCTATGGAAAAAGTTCACAATAACTTTTCAAATCTACTTCCCAGCCCTGCCCAACTGCTTGTGCCCCTAGGAGGAAAACTTGCCCTTCATGCAGAAAAACTAGATGTCCAGCACTCGGGACCTGTGGGTCCTCAACATTCTATCCCAGGGATACAACTTCTACTTCCATTCACTGACAACCCCAAGTGGGTTTCCAGACCTTCCTCCCAACCAGTGGGCAGAAGCCCAGAAGTAAGTTCTTTCCCTGCTCAATATCAGAGCTATCCAGCCTGTTCCAATAGAACAAAGGGGTTAGGGTTTCTACTCCAGACTTTTCCTGGTGTCCAGAAAAGAAGGCTGTTGGCGCCCTATCCTGGATCTTTCAATTCTCAACACTTTTTTGGTGGTCCCAAAATTCAAGATGCTTACCCTGTAACAGCTTCTCCCTATGCTAGCCAAGGATGCCTGGCTAGTCACTCTAGACTTAAAAGAAGCTTATCTGCACGCCCTCATAAGGGAGTCATGCAGAAAATAACTACTTTTCCGGGCAGGCTCTATGCACCATCAGTTCTCTGCACTTCCCTTTGGCTTATCCACTGCGCCCAGAGTATTCACAAAATGCCTGGCTCTGACCATTGCATACTGCAGGCAGAGAAATGTCCAGATTTACCCATACTTGGACGACTGCTTGATTCAGGCAGTCAGTCAGTCAGGAATTGCTGCTTCAGCACCTGGCATTTGTAAAAAACGTTCTCACTTCATTGGGGTACACCATCAATGAAAAAAAATCTCAACTGGTACCCAGTCAAAAAATTGTATTTCTGGGAGCAAGCTTGGACACATCTTCCCAGATGGCATTTCTAACTTCAGCAAAACAGGTTTATCTGACTGACTGCTTCAAACAAATTGCCACCAGAACCCGTTGTCTGCAAGAAAAATGCTGCAAGCCCTAGGGTTCATGGCCTCATGTATTCTGCTAATTCCATATGCAAGACTGAATATGAAGACGCGTCAATGGTATTTAAAAAGTCTTTGGTGCTAGCATTCTCAGGACTTGGAAACAGTCATTCCTATCATACCTTGTGTAAGGGCAGAGTTCCTTTGGTGGACAGAAGCATGCAACCACAACAAGGGACTGCATTTCACTCAACCCCACGCCGCCCAAACCCTGACAACAGATGCATCAGACTATGCATGGGGGGCTCACATGGCAGGCAAATGCATTCAGGGCCACTGGAGCCCAAGGCAGATTCTCCTGCACATCAATCAAAAAAAGATGCTAGCAGTATAGAATGCTCTGACAGCCTTCAGATACTTAATCCTTCCAGGACAACTGCTGATGAAAACAGACAACACCACAAGTTATGTGGTACATAAACAAGCAGGGGGAAACCCATTCTTACGCACTGTGCAGGTAATCCATGGCCCTGTGGAACACGGCCTTGAGCAACCATGTCCATCTGCAAGCACAATTCCTGCCAGGCAAGCAAAATTCACTGGCAGACGACTTAAGCAGAAGTCTCCTAGACCCACACGAGTGGCAATTGGAGTCCAACACATTCAACCATCTGATCCAGAGGTGGGGGACACCAAAAGTGGATCTCTTTGCCTCCCCCGAGAACCACCAGTTAAGCAAGTACTGCACCAGGAACCTTCACAGCAGGGCCTGGAAGGTGGATGGCCCTATCCTTTCAGTGGTAAAATCTCTCAATGTGTGCTTTCCCCCCTCTGCCCCTTCTCTGAAGAGTAGCACTCAAGATAAAAGAAGACAAGCCAAGGGCAATTCTGATTGTCCCGGACCGGCCACGCCAGCAATGGTACCCACTCCTGCGCAGCCTGACAACGGTGCCACCCTGGCACCTACATCAGACTCCTACCCTGCTGTCTCAGCAGGAGGGGCAGATGTTGCATCTACATTTAGAAACCCTAAACCTTGAAGCATGGCCTATCCCTCGACTACCCACCAGCAACCCTCAGCAAACAGGTGCTGGATGTCATTCTTGAAGCCAGAAGACCCAGTACTAGGAAATCCTATGCTGAAAAGTGGAAAAGATCTTGTTCTTGGACTCATTCTAAAGGAAAGGACACAGCAGTGCCCTCCTTACCTCTAATCCTGGATTACCTAGCAGAGCTACTCCCCAGAGGCCTATCCTTCTCCTCCGTTAAGATTCATGCCTCTGCCATCTCGGGCTCATTATAATACTGAGCCACCTCTTTTTTCTCACTCTCTCATCAAACAGTTCCTGAGAGGGGCTAACAAATTGAGGCCCCCAAGGAGAGCACCCACCCCTGCCTGGGACCTCAACTTTGTATTGGAAAAGCTTATGCTTCCACCTTTTGAACCTGATGCTTCAGCAGAGTTAAAATTCCTCTCTTGGAAAACAGCCTTGCTTTTAGCCATAACATCAGCCAGAAGAGTGTCTGAGTTACAAGCACTAATGGCTGTGGAACCATTCATTATTTTCCATGCTGACAGGGTTTCCCTCAGCACTAACCTATCCTTTATGCCTAAGGTGGTGTCCAGTGTGGCTCTAAACCAATCCATCCATTTACCAACCTTCTTCCCTAACCCTCAGAATAAAGGAGAAATGATCCTACACTTTTTGGATATGCACAGACAGCTCAGGTTCTACCTTGATAGGACTAAACCTTTCAGAAAATCTGACCAGCTGCTAGTCAGCTTTGCTACAGGGATAGAGGGTAAGGCCATTTAAAAACAAAACATTTACAAATGGATAGCATGCTGCATCCATTTCTGCTACAAGTACCATGGAAAACCAACCCCTCGGGGGGGGGGGGGGTCAGAACACATTCCACTAGGGCTACTTCTACCTCTACAGCATTTCTCAGGGGAGCCCCTACCAGTGTTATTCTGGAAGCTGCAACCTGGAGTTCTGTACACACCTTCACCAAGCATTACCACTTAACTATCTTTTCCAAATCCAGGGCTGGATTTGCTACAGCAATCTTGCAAGGCCTACTAGCCAGCCCTAACTGTTCTTGACTGCCTCCACCCTTCCTCAGCTTTGGGAATCTACCCAAGTGTGATGACTGCAACAGTAAAACATGAAGAACATAGTACAGTTGTGTACACTTAACATAAATGTAGATATTCGAGTGTATTCACTGTTGCAGTCCTGGTTTTCCTCCCTCCAGCAACCTGGTTTTCTCTATCTATCTACCTTTCCTTTCTATGGCTATTCCTAATGACATTGGTATTTACTTTTTACTGGTGGTGTTCCCCACCATATACTACCTCCCTATTTGGGGGCTCCTGACATTTGGGGCAAGAAAAAACTGATATAATGGCATCGGCTGCCTGTTTTATACCCCTGACGACTTGATGTCATGGAAGACGTGACAGCATCCGACGCAGAAATACTAAGACTCTGGTATTCGGGCCGACTGAGGACTACCTGCAGGCAAATAACCCAAGTGTGATGACTGCAACAGTGAATACATTCGAACAGCTACATTTATGGTAAGTGTACACAATTGTACATTTCTTATTGCTCTTAACCCCACCCCCTAGGCAGCATTGTGTAGTCCACATCATGGTGGAGGCCAAAAATGTCTTCAGTATATAGGTGCTTGCTTTTGCACACATACTTATTAAGGCTACGACCTGTCATTGGCTTTGTGAGATGATCACCTGCCCCATAGACTTTAGATGTATTCCCCATTCCTTCTGTGAGGATCACAGCATTCAGTGGGCCTGCTCTGCTCCTCCCTCCCACCATATTGGACAAGCCCATTCTCCACAGCCAGCTCCATCCACTGCCTGTGCCACTTCTTGAGCAGTGCTCACCTGGTCCATAGGTGATGCTTTATTCCTCTACACCACTGGAGCTGGTAGTTTTGTTAAATGACTGTCCTTTTCCTTTTACCTTGATGTACTTACTACTGCAGAATTCAGGAAAATTATTGACTCACCAAGGCAGGATTCAGTGTTGTTGAGTATAACTATAGTTTATCATTTCATTGATGTTTGAGGGAGAATCCTTCCTTAATGGATCTCGTATACCCCATTACTGTTCTTCATCTTCTTGGCTGGCTCCTTCATTCATCTGTAGCTTTTGGAGTTACTTGCAAGTCACACTTCAGTATTACTTGCAAAAGTGCCCAGTGTTCATTGTTTATTCCTGTTCTGTCATGTTGAAGCCTGAGCATACTGTGACTTTGGCAAGGTGCACTCCTGAGCAGAGGTGCATCTGAGAAATTGCCAAACTAGAAGGTGGGAGGAAGAGAAGAAGCAAGGCATAGCTCTGATTAGGAGAGTTTCCATTGTAGAACTACTAGAATAATTTTTGAGACTTTGTTAATTGAATGGAGAGGATTATCAAAAGGTATGGTTGCACAGGCAGTAGAGTTAGTAACAGCTGGTAAAATGGCACTATGCATGGGCTCATGATTAAGTTGTGATACTTTGCATCTACATCAGCACATTAGGTGCCACGATCTGTTCAGAATCACTAATTCTGTTGGCCAGTACATAGTAAGCTCAAATGTCAGATTGCTAGATGTACAGTAGAGTGACTAAGCCATGAATGTCATGGGTGATATTTCCATCTTTTTTCTTTAGTAAATTAGATATTTTGATGGTAGTACAAGACGGTATTTATTCTTGCACCAAATTAGTAGCCTTACCTGCGCTGTTTCTTATCTTGATCTGTAAATCTGAATACTTGAATTTGCCACTGCATTGTAATGGCACATATTTTTTCATTCATCTCTCTAGTTAAATGTTTTGTTTGTTTGCTACTTTAACAGACTGGCCCTTTTCCTTGTTTTCCCACCTTCCATGTCCTTTAAGCATCTGCTGCTTAACATCGGCATTATCAGTTAATACATTGCTGCAGAATGTTTCATGTTTGCTGTCTGCTGGAGTTTTATATGTTCAAATGCTGTTTTCATTTGCAGGAATTGATCCCTCTTATTTTGTGCACTTCTTGCCTGCATCCTGAATCCAAAGAGCGTGACCAGCTCCTCCATATCTTATTCAACCTGATTAAAAGGCCGGATGATGAGCAGAGGTGGGTCACTGGTTTACCATTCCAATGTCATTTATTTTCCATTTCTAATTTATTTTTGCTATGTGGGTATTGATTTTGTTAAAATGTGGCTTGGGATACAGTGACCATCATAAAAAAATCAGGTTCTTAGAAATGGCCATTCATGCATCATAGCATGTAGCATCAAGAATCCTACTCACTCCTGGATTTGACATGTGATTTGAGGAAGAAAACAGTACTGTAAGCTCGTTGCTTTTGCATAGGGACTTTAGAAATTTAACCCCTCTCTCTCTATACATATGTATGTGTGTTGTATGTATGTATGTGTGTGTGTGTGTGTGTGTGTGTGTGTGTATATATATATATATATATATATATATATATATATATATATATATATTGAATTAATGGACATGCTGCACCTCAGAAAATCCAAATCCCATCGAGCTACGCGCTCGAGAGACTTGAACCTCAGCACTGAAATAAATAGGACATGCTGGAGGGACAGATTCATAACCCAGAGGCTCCCTTCACTCTGGAATAAAATCCCAGTCCAGGTTAGGCAGAGTCCCTCATTGACTCTCTTCAAGAGGAATCTTGATGAGTGGATGGGAGATAGTAGGTTTACCCCGGGTATCACTTCTGTGTCACTGTTGGACAGAGGCACAGTATACTAACCTCGAAAAAGGGCATAGCAAAATTAATTTAAAATGGGTGGCGAAAGCCAAACACACTCTGGCTAGGCTTATAAATGCCCTAGGGCAGATAGCCTAGTATGAACCTATGAACCTATATATATATATATATATATATATATATATATATATATATACACACACACACACACACACATTACACTTCTGGTATGTCTACCTACCATTACAAACAGTTGTCCCCTGTTATGGCAGTTGCATTTTTTTCTTTTATCATTAGTAGTTCTTACACCATTTCAGTGATCCCAACAATGGCTACCTGATATATGCCATCCAGGAGGGATTAAGATGATGCAGAGTGTGACTGAGAAGGGGTAAGTATAATAACTTGGAATGTGAATGATTTAACCGATCCAGTTAAGAAGACTGGAACATTCACTAATTTAATCAGACCTTATCCTTGGGTGGTCCCAGTACAGAAAACACATTTGGAACATCAAGAACATGAGTTATTAATTAGGAGATACTGAGCTTGGAGAGGGTGGCATCTCCCTTTGCAATTTTTCGGAAAAAATGAATGATGTCTTTTAAATATATTTGTGCCCCCCTTTGCAAATGATTTATTAATAGATGTGGGTGGTTATTACATGAGAGTAGGAGGTTATAGGGAGAAGCCTTTCTGACCATAAAATCTGAGTTCAGGAGAGTGCGGAAATTATTGTATTTTGGGAGGGAATTGCAGTCTCTATGGAGAAATGGAATGTTTAGATAGATGTGGCAAGTGAAGAGGGCCTAGACTGATTTTTGTGCTGTAAATGGGGAGGTGTATAGCTGCATTCACTAAAGTAAATGTGGCATTACCTCAGTTCCTGCTATATTTTCAACAGTGTACATGCTATTCAAGGTTGTAATCTTGTGTTTATCTAGATAAAGAAGCTAAAGTGTCTCCAGTAGTGTTCACATCATATTTCAGTGGAGTACTTTATTGGGTGTACCATTACCATCATGTTTGAAAACACATGAAAACAGAGGCTCTTAATGGTTAGCTTAAAGACCTGATGGGAGGTCAGCTTGAAAATAATATTGGGAAGTAGCCAAGCAACAGTACTAGATTAGGATCAGATTAAGGTGAAATTTAAAGTAGAAGTGAGGAGTCATACAGCAGAACTGGTATTAGATTTGAGGCTTGTAGTAAAATGAGTAGGAGGCAAGTTTGAGAAAAAAAAAAACATTTAAACATATTGAAAAACGGGAGACTCTTCAGGAGGAGCCAGAGTAGGTGAAATAGGACTTAGTGGGTTTGCTGGATAGAAAAATATGAGTTTTTTTTTTTATATACATCAGTCATATTAGTTATTCAAGAACACACATTTTTATAACATCTCTAACTATTATAAGAAGATAAACACTCAGACTGAGTCAGCAGAGAACACAAAGGGTTATTACCAGTAGGAAACTAAAGCATGTTTGGATTTCATTTGGGATTCAGTGATGGTATCTGAACATTTTGGATAGTGTTATGCACATATAAATCGGGCACGGATGCTCACCATTCAGGATATAGTCGACCTACTCAAAAGTCTCAATATGTGCTCTTATGAAACATTGATAAATCCTTACTGGAAAGCTAACTACTCCAACTTATCCAACTTACGTCCGAATGGAGAGATATGTCAGCCAGCAAAGAAGAGTAATGGTGCTGAAATTGAATTCATCCTCAAGTCTTGGTGAGTACCTTCACAAGGTAGATGCTGATTTCACAAAATATCACCAAGGCGACACTGATGTATAAGACTGTATTTATATTACATATATCATGGACAGAAGTGGGTCAAAAACTAAAAAAGATAGCTGGGTGCATAAGACCCAGGATAAAGAAGTGCCCACTCCTGGTAGGTGCACTGGTGCCTGGATTGGAAAAGGTGACAATGTAGAATCCTCAAAATACGGAAATATTCCTACAATGAGGCCAGCCCCCCCCCCCCCCCATTGTAGCAGGAAGTAGCATTCCACAAAAAAATGACAGGCCAAAGAGTCATAAAGACTATAAAATGGACTAATGAGGATGAGAAAGAAATGATGTATTGCTACTAATATGCAAAAATCCCAGGGTTTCCAGACACAAGATATACAAAACGATTAAGAAATTGGAGGAAAGAAAAATATTTCCGCAAGAAAAACTGTCAGAAGAAAATTTGTGTTCATTACAACAGATTTGTGAGAAACAGTATATAGATCAAGAAATCTTGATCTGCTTGGAAAAAGACTCATCTGAGGAACTGCGAAAATATAAACAACAAAACCAAGAGATATTTGAAAAGTATAAAAAAGAAATGTGGACATGGGAAAGAGAGAGTTGATATGGTGCAATATTTATGCAAAGGAGAAAGCCAAATTAATTAATGTAAAGAAGGCATACCCCAAGATATTTGATTGAGAAATAAAGGCAAAGGCATCTGGATATGGAAAATTTCACAGTAAAAAAAAAAATGTCACAAAGATGGAACATAGAAAAGATCAGTAAAGTAGAAGTTAAAAAAAAAAAAAAAAAAAAAAAAAAAGTTGAAGTTGTGGAGTGCCTGCGAAGTAAAGGATATGATGTAGAAGGTCTAATACAGGTTACATCACAGCAGGATGGATAGAGACCCCAAAGCACGGAGGAAAAAGGAAAATCAGGAGACATCCGATGAAGAAATATGGACATGGGAAAGAAAAAGCGATTCAATATGGTATAATATTTATGCAAAGGAGAAAGCAAAACTAACTAATACAAAAAGAGCAGCACCAAAAATATTGAAGAGAAGTACAGACAAAGGAATGTGAACATGGAAAATTTTACAATACAAAAAATAAAACAAAGAGGAAAAGGAGATTAGTAATGGAGAAGTTAAAGAAATAGAAACTGAGGTTATAGAGTACCTGCAAAATGAAGGATTTAGTGTAGAAAATCTAATTCAGAAAGCAATACAACAGTATTGTATAATGGATATCCAAATTAAGGGGAAACCAGTGGAACAGAAAGCAATTGGTCAGGTGCCATATGAAGATAATTTGGAGCCTTCCACAGGAAACCAGTATAAATCTTCACTTGAAGCTAGGCAGCAAGGGAAGGAACAGGAAACTGTGATGCAGTCAGTGTTGAGGAGCGATAGGCCAGTGAGTTCTCATATGATAGAACAACGGATGGCACAGGATGAAATTGATGAGACTGTGTCACAAGAAGATGCTATAGAACCTTCTATAGAATGCCTGCAGGAATTGGAAAACAAGGAATGTGTCATCATTTTGGAAGAAAATGAGCTAAGAGAAGAATTGCTTGATTTTTAGTAGACGTGGACAGATATATTAAGATCAATGAAAGAAATAGACTGCAGAATGTTAATAAACCCAAAAAGTCAGAAGTCTGATAAAACAAATGAACACAGTAATTAGGATTGTTCGTAGAGATCCATATGATATAACAAAAGTAAACAGGATATATTACTGTACAGCTCATTTAATAACTGATAAAAGTTCTACCACAAGAACACAGGGTAGTGAGGGAAAGGAAGGGGAGAAATCGAATACCATCATGGAAATATCGAATAGAGAAAATTGTAAAGAAATTAAGACAAAAAGTGTCACTGTTAGAAGACTATAGAAGAGGGAACAGATCAGCAAAAATACTAAGAAAGATAGATGCAATAAAAGCAATGTGCAATATTAGATCAGACCAGGATCTATCATGCACTATTGCAAATAACATTTCAGCACAGGCAGAAAAACTTAAGATATGAAGATAAATATAAAGGAAAAGTGCAAAGTAAGCAATTTATTGAGGACCCAAAAAGGTTTTATAGAGAATTGAGAAATAAGATGAAAGGAATTGAAAGAGCGCCAAAAAAGAAGAAATAGATACATTTTGGAGAAGCATCTATTAAGATCCTGTGGAACATGACAAATATGCTAAATGGATAGAATAAAAGAATAAGAAGTTTAAAGGTGCAGAATATGAAATGGGATAAAATAACAGCTAGAGAGATTGAAGCAAAGTTAAGAAAAGCCTCTAATTGGAAAACCCCAGGTGCAGATACAGTGCCTAACTTCTGGTTAAAAGTATTAACATCTTTACATGAAGATTTAGCTATGAGTAAGAACTATTTATATGCACACCCAGAACAGACACCAACCTGGCTAACAGGAAAAACAATGCTCCTACGTAAGAGTGAACCTGCAAGCAACCCTAAAAATTATAGACCAATAACTTGCCTTCTGACGACATATAAACTATACACAGGAATTGATGCCAACAGAGATGTTCATCGTGTTTCACTGTTGCAGTCATTACACTTGGGTTATCCTGCTGGCAGGTTACCCGCAGTCGGCCTGAATTCCAAAGTCCTGGTCCGGCATCTGTTGCTGTCGCCTCTTCCCTGACGTCAGTGTGCCAGGGGTATATAAGATGCAGCTGATGCCATTTTCCCCAGTCTTTCTTGCCGTGTGGTGCCCGAAGCAAAAGCAGTTTGCAAGTGCCGGTCGCCCGACTCCTGAGATTTTCGAAATCGAATTTCAGATCCGAAGTCTTCAACAAAGTTAAGTACCCCGTTGTGGAAACTTTTTTATTGCTCCAGACCGATGTCAGAAAAAGTTAACAATTGTATTTCTTGTGGGAAGCAAATACTTCATAAGGATTTTCATTCTTACTGTATTTCTTGCCTAGGCCCTGACCACGACGTTACTAGTTGTCTGTTTTGTGCTAGATTTAACCAACGCACTATTAAGCGTCGGTACGATTTTACATTTCATTACTTTGGCTGAAGGTTTAACTGTATAATGCCATCGGAACAGCCGACGACCGGAGTTCAAAAAAAAACACAAGGAGAAAGAAAAGGACAGGCATCCGAGGTCCAAAACCGACGACGAAGCCTCTTCTAGGCCAGTCGCCTGTTCTCAGTGAAGCGCTTTCGTAGCCCCTGACACCTGCTACCTCAGAGCCACAGGCCGCCTCCGTCTCCCACATGGAGACAACAAGACCTCTGGATACTCAAGGTATTGGGCCTTCGGAAATCAATCCCTCAGATTTGTTTGGAGCTGCTGAGCAGGCATTGGCTTCTGAGGGTGTTTTCAGACCTACACAGCTTTATATCAAGCCAACCTCAGCATCCAAGACAAAGACTAAAACAGCTTTAAAGACAAAGAAACAAGTACAGCATTCTCCTGGACAGACTTCCATGCCTAAGAAACAGATGCTCAAAATGTCCGAAGACCTAATTACTTTGATCAGGGGTTCCCATCCCCCTCCTGATAAAAGGCCTAGGCAAGACACTGATTATGATTCCTCTGATCAGGTTTCCATTTCCTCTGACTCCTCTTCATAACAGGGATTCTCTCTTCCTCCCTATGAGGACTCGGATGCTGAAGAATCTATCCCTTCAGCCTCTCCTACTGAGGACTATTCTTTTGGGGGAAACCCTGCACACCATGAGGGAGCATTTCCACTGGGAGAGCCAAGATTATTCAGAATCTAAGAAAAGAGATTTCCTTTTATTGCCTCAGCACAGACCTCTTGCTATTCCACCTGTACCAGACATTGTTGATGTATTTTCAGAGTCCAGTCTGTCTCCTGACACTCTACCCCCTGCACCAGTTTAGCCAGATAGGTACTACAGGGTTCCAGATTCTCAAATTTTTATATAAAAACCCAGCTGCTGACCCAGAAACTATTTCTCAGGGTCCCAAAGGGGTCAAGGCTTCCACTGCAAAAAACCCTGTTCCCTCTGATAGGGATTCTAGAGTGCTGGACAGATGGGGGAAAAAACTTTACACCTCTGCTACCTTGGCTGTAAGGGCTTTAAATTGCCAGTTTCATATGCTTAAATATTAGCAATACCTAATGTCTCTGCTAAAACAGAAAATGCAGACAAACTCTGAATGTCCTGAAAACAAAGAAATGCAGGATTTATTGCATGTAGCTGAACAAGTGGGAAAGCATACTTTGCAATGTGGTTTTGACTCACTAGAGGCCTCTTGCAGGGCCACTGTTACAGGCTCTGTTATTCGAAGGCATGCTTGGTTAAAGGAACAGAATCTGCCTGATCATGTTAAAGCAAAATTATTGGATGCTCCTTTACAGCCTGATACTATGTTTGGTGTTAAGGCAGAAGAGGTGTTAAAGAAAATGGAGGATAAAGCGAAATCTATGCAGACAGTAATGGATTTCTTACAAGTTCAGCCACCAAGATTTAGCAGGAACTGGCCTTCTAAGAATTGGTCCTTTCCAGTGCAAGACAGACCATAAAGAGGCAGATACAGATGCTCTAGAGGCAGATCTCAGCCGCAAGGCTCATACAGGCCTAAACAATGGGGTGCTTCTACCTCCACTGCCAATGCCAAGCACTTCTCTTTTGGCAGCAACCTTAGGGGGAAAACTAGCACTTTTTTCACACACTTGGCACATGATCACCCAGGACAAATTGGTACTGAATATTGTTTCTCAGGGCTACAGGTTCCATTTTCACACCCTTCCATAGGCAAAAGGTGTGCCAGACCTGCCACACAATCAATGGGCAGAGGCACAAAAACAAATTTCATCTCTCATGGACACGAGGGCTATTCAGCGAGTACCACAGCAAGATCTGGGACAAGGGTTTTACTCGAGGCTTTTTTTTGGTACCCAGAAAGGACAAAGCATGGAGACCAATACTGGACCTGTCTATTCTAAATACTTTTCTGGACGTTCCAAAATTCAAAATGCTGACACTGCAGCAACTTCTGCCCATGCTGGGCAAGAAGGCTTGGCTCGTAACTTTGGACCTCAGAGGCATACCTGCATGTACCAATCAGACAATCTTGCAGAAGATACTTCAGATTCATAGCTGGCTCAATGCACTACCAATTCTCTGCACTGCCCTTTGGCTTATCTACTGCACCCAGGGTCTTCACAAAATGCCTGGCACCAGTAATTGTATTTTGCAGACAAAGAGGAATTCAAATTTATCCCTACTTGGACGACTGCCTTATTCAAGCAGAGGGCAAGGACATTCTACTAAAGCATCTGGCGTTTGTAAAAAGATTACTAATTTGCCTAGGGTACACAGTAAACGAAAAGAAATCAGAACTAGTACCCTCTCAAGAGATAATATTCCTGGATGCAAGCTTAAATATAACTGCCCAGATGGCTTATCTCACCCCAGACAAACAAAGGCAACTGACTTATTACTTCGAAAGCATGGCAACAAAAACCCAGTTACCTGCAAGAAAAAGTCTGCAGGCTTTGGGCTTCATGACATCCTGCATTCTGCTTATTCCATATGCAAGACTGCATATGAGGAAGCTACAATGGTATCTAAAAAGTGTTTAGACTCAACATTGCCACAGCCTGAAAACATTAATTACCCTCATTCCCTGCCTGCAACAGGAGTTTCAGTGGTGGGCACTGGCCTTTCACCACAACAAGGGACAGCCGTTCACTTTACCCACAGCCAGGCAGACACTAACAACAGATGCATCGGATTACTCCTGGGGGGCACACATGGCAAGGAAAATGTATTCAGGGCACGTGGTCCGCAAGCCAAATGCATCTTCACATCAATCAAAAAGAGATGCTAGCAGTACAGAATGCCCTAACAGCCTTCAAGGATCTTCTCCATCCAGGACAACTATTGCTAAAGATGGACAATACTACAGTCATGTGGTACATAAACAAGCAAGGGGGCACACATTCCTACCCCCTCTGTAGGCAAGCCATGACTGTGTGGAACACAGCATTGACTTACCAAGTACATCTGCAAGCACAATTCCTGCCAGGAAAGACAAATACTCTGGCAGACAAACTAAGCAGAAACCTCATGGACCCTCACGAGTGGAAACTAAATCCACAAGACTTCAGCATGATAACAAGGAAATGGGGATGCCCAGACATAGATCTATTTGCCTCCCCTCACAACTACCAACTACAGAGATTCTGCACAAGGACTTATCACAATCAAGCATGGAAGGTGGATGCTCTGTCATTCAGCTGGAATGCTCTTACAGTATGTGCCCTTCCTCTACTGCCTCTCCTCCCCAGTGTACTCCTAAAGGTCAGACAAGAGAAGCCAAGAATGATACTGATTGCCCCAGACTGGCCACACCAGCACTGGTACCCAATCCTAAAGAGTTTGTCTCAAGGCCCAGCCTGGACTTTACCTCAAATTCCTCATCTTCTGACCCAACAAAACAATCAGATCCTACACAGCCAACTCAGAACCTTAAATCCGGCTGCATGGCGAATAATATAACCACTCAGAACACAGCTTTCTCAAAAGCAGTTATGGATGTTATTTTGGAAGCCAGGAGGCCCAGCACCAGAAAATCTTATGCAGAAAAATGGAAGAGATTCTGTGTTTGGAACCAGACACAAGGAATTGACCCGCTTGTTCCAAATATTCCTCAGATTTTACAATACCTAACTGAGATGCTGGACAAAGGCCTATCCTTCTCATCAATTAAGATCCATGCCTCTGCCATTTCAGCTCATTACAATATGGAACCACCTATTTTTTCACATCCACTGCTAAGGCAGTACCTCAGAGGGGCCAAAAACATAAGACCCCCCAAGGAGAGCACCGATACCTACATGGGACCTCAATTTTGTCTTGGAAAAGCTCACACTGCCTCCTTTTAAGCCAGCCAATACAGCCGAGATAAAATTCTTATAATGGAAAACAGCTCTGCTCCTAGCAATAACTTCAGCAAGAAGAGTCTCAGAGTTACAGGCATTAATGGCTGTGGAACCTTTTATCATTTTCCATCTGGACAGGGTTTCTCCAAGGACAAACCCAACATTTATGCCAAAGGTAGTATCCAGTGTGGCTCTTAACCAAACCATTCATTTGCCTTCTTTTTATCCAAATCCCCAGAATAAAGGGGAGAGACTACTGCATTCTTTGGACATACACAGCTACGCTTCTACTTGGACAAAACTAAAGCTTTCAGAAAGACTGAGCAACTTTTAGTGGCATGTGCTGCAGGATCACAAGGAAAGGCCATCTCAAAGCAGACTATTTCAAAATGGATAGGACACTGCATTCGTTTCTGCTATGCACAGCATGGCAAATCAGTGCCTAAGGACATTAGGCCACATTCCACCAGGGCAGCAGGCACCTCAGCAGCTTTCCTCAGAGGAGTACCAACCAAGGATATTTTGGAAGCTGCTACTTGGACCTCAGTGCACACTTTTATCAAGCACTACCACTTGCCTCTTTATTCTAAATCCAGAGCAGGCTTTGCCACTGCAGTTCTGCAGGGCCTTATAACCACTCCTAATTGTATTTAGACCCATCCGCCCAACCTCAGCTTTGGGATTCAACTCAAGTGTAATGACTGCAACAGTGAAACACGATGAACATAGTACAGTTGTGTACCTACCATAAATGTAGATGGTCGAGTGTATTCACTGTTGCAGTCCAGCTTACCCACCCACCATTCCCCTTTCTTTGCTGGGACTTATCTGTACTTCTCTATTCTATACAACCTATGTGGTGTATTTGCTTGTAGATGAGGGTTTTGTTTATTTTAGTGCATGCTTTTTATAAGCAATGTTTTTAGCCTACCTTTTGGGGGCACCTGACATCTGGGGCAAGAAAGACTGAAGAAAATGGCGTTGGCTGCATCTTCTATACCCCTGGCGCACTGACGTCAGGGAAGGGCGACAGCAACCGATGCCGGGCCAGGACTTTGGAATTCAGTCTGACTGCGGGTAGCCTGCCAGCAGGATAACCAAAGTGTAATGACTGCAACAGTGAATACACTCGAACATCTACATTTATGGTAGGTACACAACTGTACTTTTTTAGTTATTTAGAAGAAAACTCCATTATGGCAGTAGAACAAAAGGGCAATAAAAGAAAGTCATATGTGTGAAGGCTGCCAGCCTAGCCAGATAGAATTTTGTAGATGATTCTGTCATTTGTAAATATTAATGTAAGGCACAGGCTTGTTGTCTTAAATGGAAAAAAACTACTGTTAACATTGCTCTCTGCTGACCACGTAAAACATGCTGTGACCCTTTGATCTAAAGTCTGCTCCGGCCGGTCTAGATGAAGACATTCTTTCTATTGTTTTAACCAAGAGTTAAATTGCTAGATTTAAACGTGCAAATGTATTTTTATTGCTCTGCTTCTTGACCAGCTGCAAGATAACACAAGGAGATGTTAAGAATGTAAATGTAGTTTCTGTTAGCCTGGGAACCCAGGAAAGTGTGAAGAATGATGTAATAGGAACCAGGAATGTGATTTTAAAAACGGAGAGAATCCGAGAGCTTTAAGCATTTTTGTCTTGACCATCCAACTCAGCACTTTCTTGCTCTGTAAGTAAGTTTATCATAGACTTGTGTTTTCTCTTAGAAATAGCTAGAAACTAGAAAGATTAGACTGTTTTTCTGTGATGTCAGAACTGTACTACTGAATTATTTTAAGTATTACTCTGTGATCTCTGAACTCTTGACTAGCACTGTGTAGTAAGAAGTATTGTCTTGTGTTTTTATTATTTATTAAGTATTTTAAAACCTTTCAACTGTGGCTGTTTTGTGTAGAGATAAGTTAAGCTCTAAGAGTACATTGCATGTATATAAGGATCCTGTACCAAGTCACTCTAATAAACCTTGACTGTTTAGTTAGTGGATAATAATATTGCACAGTAATAATTGGACACCCTTTTAAGGGCCTTTGGGTAGCTGATAAATATTAGCTGGGTGGTGGCAGTGATTTCTACCATATAGTCTGGGTAAAAAGGAGCACAGCAGGAGAACCTATGCCAGCCTTCCCCAGAAATGTTTGTGTGGTTGTATAAACTCTTATCTGTGTGTGTGTGTGTGTGTGTGTGTGTGTGTGTGTGTGTGTGTGTGTGTGTGTGTGTGTGTGTGTGTGTGTGTGTGTGTGTGTGTGTGCGTGTGTGTGTGCGTGCGTGTGCGTGTGCGTGTGTGTGTGTGTGTGTGTGTGTGTGTGTGTGTGTGTGTGTGTGTGTGTGTGTGTGTGCGTGTGTGTGTGAACTGCTTGGGCAGGGACACGAAGCACTGGTTGGACAGAGAAGGTGCTGGAGATTTTAGCTCACCCAGCTGGCTGAAATCTCGACCGTATAGCTGTACCAGTGGGGAGTCTTATTGGGGACCTGGAGAGCAAGTGAGCGACCAGCCCCGGACTGACTGTGATCTCTGTGTGCTCTTAAGGGAAATTGCACTTTACTGTGTGTATTTGTTATCCTTTCCTCCTGTATGAGACACCCCTCACTAGTGTTAGTGGGCTCCTTGATTGCTGGGCCAGGGCACAGGTGTCACATATTAATTGTTTGGCAGTGGTGGGATATCCACATCACATATTAATTGGTGGCAAATACTAATTGGCTTGTAGTGGTGTGGGTAAAGTGAATTCTTGTAGCTTGTGTACAGTGAGCTTTGAAGGTGTTTTGTACTCTAAATCAGCCACCAAGTGAATACTCAAAATTCAGATCACAATTGTTTTATTTCTTTTGTTAGCTTAGTTAGTCAGGGTGAGCAGGCAGCATGTCAGCAGAGGAGTATGGAAAGCTGACAAGGAGCCAGCTGGCGGAGATGTGCCAGCCTAGGGGACTGGTGCATGGAAACCTGACTAAGGCAGACCTGATTGCAGCCTTGATTACAACTGCATCAGAAAACAGCAACCAGGAGGACAATCAGACTGGCAGTGGAGATGTAGCCTGGGGAAGAACCAGACAGACTGCATACTTGCAGCCAGGACTGGTGAGGTGGTTACTTCAGGGAGGGAGCTACTCTGTAGCAGTGAGACTGAAGGTGAGCCACAGCTGCTTTGGGAGTACTGATGTCCCTTGGACAGTGTGACTGCAAAGGTACAGGTGAGTAGTAGTACCCGGGCTGACCGTGAGGCACCACTGTCAGAGGATGTCAGACTTCCTTTGGAAGGGGAGCTGGGAAGGGTTACAAGGAGAGAGTTGAGACAGGCTCAGCTCTCAGACTCTACATTGCAAGGCCTGAGGCATGTAGCTAGGGAGGCACTTGATTCTCAAGGAAAGGGGGAATCTTTATACTGGGACAAAGGGTTACTATACAGAGAGTTGGACCCCTGAGGGAGGGCTAGAAGGTGAGAGTACAGCAGTTAGTGCCTAGAGCCTACCGTCTGCGCTTTTAGCCATAGCCCATGATATTCCCTTTGCAGGTCATATGGGCATAAAATGTACAAAGAGGCGTGTTATGCAGAACTTCTATTGGTCTGGAATTTCCAGAGATGTAATGGGTACTGCAGGACCTGTGAGCAGTTCCAAATGGTAGGCAAGGCAGGATACAAGGTGAGAGCTGCTTTGACGCCTTTGCCTCTGATTGAGGAGCCATTTCAGAGGGTAGCTCATAGGTTCATAGGTAGGTACTAGGCTTTCGGCCCAAGGGCCTACGTAAGCCTAGCCAGCAAGGTTCTCTGGCTTACATCACCCAAAAAAGTTATTTTCCTGTGCCACTGTCGAGCAGACACAGAAGTGATCCCCGGGGTGTATTTCCTGTTTCCCATCCACTCATCAAGATTTTACTTGAAGAGTGCTAATGAAGAACTTTGGTTGACATAGATGGGTAGTCTGTTCCAGAGTATGGAAAGTCTCTGGGACAGGAATTTATCCCTCCAGCATGTCCTGTTTATTGTGATGACAAGATTTAGGTCCCTAGAGTGTGTAGCTCGGAGGGATTGGGATTTCTTTAGGTGTAACATGTCCAACAGGTCTGGGTTTGACATAGCTTTATATGTTAGGCAGAGATCACCTCAGAGTAGGCGATATGCTCCAGAGTAAAGCTGGAGTTTTTTGAGGCGGTCAGTGTAGGGCATTTGTTTGAGGCCAGTAATCCTCTTTGTGAGGCACTTCTGTGGCCTTTCCAGCTGCTGCAGATGTCTTGTGAGGTACATTCCAAAAGGGGCGTTGTACTCTATAATGGGACTAATGAGTGTCGTGTAGAGGGGAACAATGACCTCTTTTTTCCTGGATGACGACCCTTTTATGATGAGGTGGGCCATGTAGAAGGACTTCCTGACTACTGTGGCGATGTGACTATCAAAGGAGAGACTACTGTCCACCTGGGTCCCAAGGTCTCTGATCATACATTCGGTGTTAAGTAGATTGCTGCCTATGTGGTAGTTCATGGGTGCAGAGTTTTTACCAAAGGGGATGACACTGCACTTTTTGGCATTGAGCTTGTAGCCATGGCTCTGACACCAGGCATCTGTCTTAGCGAGGCCCTTCTGTAGAATGTCTCATCATTTGGGGACTTGACTATGGCTCCTAGTTTGCAGTCATCTGCGAACATAGTTAGCCAGCGGGCGTCTGTGTTAGCTATGGATATTGTGGGTCCTCTGAGTACCCCAAGTTCCACAGGGAAAAAGTATATCCTAGTGGTAGTGGATTATGCTACATGATACCCTGAGGCAATGGCTTTGTCCACCATTGAGACAGAGAAGGTGGTAAATGCTTTGTTAGAGATTTTCAGCAAGGTAGGTTTCCCAAAAGAAAAACTGACTGACAGAGGTGTCAATTTCATGTCATACCTGCTAGCTTGTCTGTGGAAGTCCTGTGAGGTGACGCACATGAAGACTACCCCCTACCATCCCCAGACTAATGGTTTTCTTGAGAGGTTAAACTCTACAATTAAGTCCATGCTGCAGGCATTTGCAGATCAGTGTAAGTGGGAGTGAGACAGATATTTGCACCATCTGTTGTTTGTTTACAGAGAAGTTCCCCAGGAATCCACAGTTTTTTTTTACCCTTTGAGTTGCTGTGTGGACATAGGGTGAGGGGACCTCTAGATTTAATTCGAGATGAGTGGGAGGGTGAGTGCGAGTCTCACAAGGGGTCTGTTGTGGCATACATCCTACACCTCAGGACAAGGTTGACGGAACTCATGGGCTTGTTCCAGGAGAACCTGGCAGAAGCCCAACAACAGAAAAAGGTGTGGTATGACAGGAATGCTAGAGAGTATGCTGTGGGGCAGCAGGTAGTGATTCTCATTCCTGTCAGACAATGAACTGCAAGCAGCTTGGGAAGGACCCTACCAGGTGGTAAGAAAGGTAAGTGATGTTAACTACATGATGGAAATGCTAGGCAGAAGGCAGGGGCACAATTTGTACCATGTTAACATGATGAAACCTTACCATGATAGGGAGGCCCTTGTGCTGAGCATTTGCAGTGGATTACAGGTGGAGTCTTGAGGGAGATCTGGGGACTGATGTCCTCAGTGAGGCTCAGGCTGACACCTCAGTGGAAGGGGTGGCAATGTCCCAGCAGCTGTCATCTACCCAGGTTCGAGAAATCCGAGCTGTATTTCAGGTATTTGGGGGCATGTTCTCTGGAAAACCAGGGTGCACCCACCTGGTGGACACAGGACCCCAAAGGCCTATTAGGCAGGCCCCTTATAGAGTGCCTGAGAGAGTCAGACAGACACTGAGGTAGGAGGTACAGGAGATGTTGGAACTAGGGGTGATTAAAGGATCCAACAGTCCCTGGGCCTCCCGAGTGGTGCTGGTGCCAAAGAAGGATGACAGCACCAGGTTCTGTGTGGACGACAGGAAATTAAATAGTCACACAGAGTCGGATGCTTACCCCATGCCTAGGACAGATGAGGCCCTAGAGCAGCTGGGTGTGGCTAGGTATCTTACAACAATTGATCTTACCAAGGGTTACTGGCAGGTGCTCTTGACTCCCAGTGCTTGAGAGAAGTCAGCCTTTGTGACTCCTTTTGGCTTGTGTGAGTTCCCAAAGATACCCTTTGGGATGCAGAATGCCCCGGCGACTTTCCAGAGGCTGGTAGATCATGTCCTAGCAGGAGCAGGAGGGTTTGCCCTTGCTTACCTAGATGATATTGCCATCTACAGCCGTTCCTGGCCAGAGTACCTTCAGCATGTCAGGGAGGTGCTGGGCAGACTACAGAGGGCAGAGTTGACCATTAAGTCGAGCAAATGTCAGGTGGGTATGGCAGAGGTCTCCTACCTAGGACATAGAGTGGGGAGTGGTAAGATATGGCCAGAACCTGCCAAAGTGGAAGCCATTCAGGCATGGCCTGCACCTGTTACTAAAAAGGAGGTGAGGGCATTTTTAAGGACAGCAGGGTACTACAGAAAGTTCGTCCCCAGTTATAGTACCATAGCTGCTCCCCTCACAGACCTGACAAGGAAGAACAGGCCAGATAAGGTAGTGTGGACCCCGGCACGTGAGCAGGCATTCCAGAAGCTTAAATAAGCTTTGGGAGGACCCCCTGTGTTTGCCAGTCCAGATTACAGCAAGGAATTTGTTTTGCAGGTGGATGCTTCGAACCATGGGGTGGGGGCTGTATTTAGCCAGATTTCTTCAGAGGGCGAAGAGCACCCAATGGTTTATCACAGTCGTAGGCTCCAACCCAGGGAGGAATGCTATGCGGCTGTAGAAAAGGAATGTCTAGCCAGAGTGTGGTCCCTGCAGAAACTTCAGCCTTATCTGTATGGAGGGAAATTCACTGTTATGACAGGTCACAACCCCCTAACATGGTTAAAGAGAGCCAGCCAGCAGAATGCCAAGTTGCTAAGACGGAGCCTGGGATTGCAAGTATATGATATGTCAGTGCAGCACCGCAAGTGAGATTAGCATTGCCAATGCAGATGGGTTCTCAAGACAGGGAATGGGGTAAGGTACACTCAGATAGACCTAACTCTCTCAAGCAGAATTTCTCAAGGGTCACTTGAAAAACTAGCTTGAGTTCTCCGGGGGGGGGGGGGGTGAAGGCTGCCAGCCTAGCCGGATAGAATTTTATAGATAATTCTGTCATTTGTAAATATTAATGTAAGGCACAGGCTTTATTGTCTTAAATGGAAAAAACTGCTATTAGATGTGGAATTAAAAAAAAATGAAACCGTGCTCTCTGCTGACCACGTAAAACATGTTGTGACCCTTTGATCTAAAGTCGTCTCTAGCTGGTCTAGATGAAGACATCCTTTCTTTTGTTTTAACCAAGAGTTAAATTGCTAGATTTAAACATGCAAATGTATTTTTATTGCTCTGCTTCCTGACCAGCTGCAAGATAACACAAGGAGATGTGAAGAATGTAAATGTAGATGTTCTTCATCTCACATTGCTGCAGTCCTTACACTTGGGTAGTCCGCTGTCCTCGGTCGGCCCGAATATCAAAGTATAAGGCTGACGTCGGTCAGGGCGCATTTGACTGACGTCAGGACGTCAGGGTACAAATGCGCATGACTGGCGTCATATCCTCAGTCTTTTTTGCCGCATGGTCCGATGCAGAAGCAGCATTGCAAGTGCCGGTTGGCGTTCTGAGATTTTTCGATTTAGAAGTTTCAGACCGAGTTCAAAGTTGGCTAAGTACCCCGTTGGGGAATATTTTAGTTTTTTCTTGCCTCAGTCATTTACCGGATGTCAGAAAAAGTCAATAATTGCATTTCTTGTGGGAAACAGATACCGCATAGAGATTATCATACTTTGTGTATTCCTTGCTTAGGGCCTGAGCACGACGTTGTTGGCTGTCGCTCTTGTGCTAGATTTAATAAACGCACTATAAAGAGAAGGTTGGATTGTGCAAGGTTAGTCTTTGGGAAGCGGTGCAATTATAAAATGCCGTCGGATGCTCCGACGCCCGCTTCCTCGAAGAAGCGCAAGGACAAGGCAGTTAAGCCTAGGCTAGAAGAACCGTCTGTACCGGACGCCGGTTCTTTAGAGGTGTTGGTGGAGCCGGTGGCTCCACCGGAGATTTCTTTGTGTTCCCAGAGTGAGACCTTATTATTGCAAGATGTGGCCTCTCAGGAGGCAAGTCAGGCTGAGGGGGCTTCTCAGGTTACTATACTCCCCTCCCTTCCTAAGGTGGCTAGGCCCTCTCCTTCTGTTTCTAAGGCTACTCCCAGGGACAGGCCAAGTTTAGCTTCAGTTGGTGTTACCCCTAGCTCTTCAGGTACTGTGCCCAAGAAGCATATGCTTAAAATGGCAGAAGATTTGATTACTTTGATTAGGGGTTCTATGCCCCCTCCTGATAAGAGACCTAGGGTGGAGCCTGAGCTGGGGGGTTTTGAGCAGGCTTCAGATGTTTCAGAGTCTTCGGCTGAAGACTTGCAGGAGTACTCTCCTTATTCTGATTCTGATGTGGATGATTCTACTCCTTCTGCTACTCCTCCTGAGGATTTTTCTTTTTCAGAAACTCTTCATTCCATGAGGGAGCATTTTAAGTGGGAAGGTCAGGACTTCTCTGATTCCAGGAAAAGGCTTAGGGAATTTCTGTTTTTACCCCAGCATAGGCCTTTGGCTATACCTCCTGTTTTGGATGTGGTGGAAGATGTTTTACAGAGGCTTCTCTTAATCCTGATTCTTTGCCTCCTGCTCCTGTTAAGCCGGATAGGTATTACAGGGTGCCTGAAGCTCATAAGTATCTTGTAAGAGTCCTAGGGCAGACCCAGAAACTGTTAGCCAGGGGCCTAAGGGTGTTAAGGCTTCTGTTGTTAAGAATCCGGTTCCTGCAGACAAGGAGGCTAGGGCCTTGGATAGATGGGGAAAGAAAGTTTATACTTCTTCCACTCTTGCTATGAGGGCTCTGAATTGCCAGTTTCACATGTTGAAATACCAAAACTATCTCCTTTCACAATTGAAGTCTAAGGTTGATGCTCTGGCTGTAGGTATTGATTGTAAAGAGTTGCAAGATTTAGTACATGTTTCTGAACAGGTGGGTAAGCATTCTTTGCAATGTGGTTTTGATGCTGTACAGGCCTCGTCTAGGGTGGCTGCCACTGGGTCAGTTCTTCGCAGGCACGCCTGGCTGAGGGATCAGAATTTGTCTGAACATGTTAAAACAAGGATTTTAGATGCTCCTTTACAATCTGACGTGTTGTTTGGTCCTCCTGTTGAGACAGTTCTAAAGAAAATGGAAGACAAGGCTAAGTCTATGCAGACTGTTAAAGATTTTTTGCAGGTCCAGCCTCCAAAGTTTAGTAGAAATTGGCCTACTAAGGGGTGGACGTATCCTTCTTATGATTCCCAGTCTAGGGGTAGATCTAGACGTGGTAGGGGTAGAGCTCAGGGCTCTTTCAGGCCTAGAACAGGGAGTTCTCCTGCACAGGCTTCAGGTGAGGGCAGGGGTCAGTCCTTTCGTAAGCAGACCCAATGACCTACCTTTTCAGCTGCCAGAGCCTGCTCGTCTGGCAGCACCTTTGGGAGGAAGGTTGGCACTTTTCAAAGAAAATTGGAGTTTAATTACCCAGGACAGATGGGTATTGGATATCATACACCACGGCTACAGGTTTCATTTCCATACCTTGCCTCCTTTCAAAGGCATGCCAGACGTTCCTCCTCAACAAAGAATAGAGGCTCACAAACAGGTTTCTCTGTTGCTCCAAATAGGGGCCATACAGCCGGTCCCTATGCCAGAAGTGGGCCTAGGATTTTATTCTCGCCTGTTCCTAGTACCAAAGAAGGGGAACACGTGGAGACCAATTTTGGATTTATCTATCCTCAACACTTATCTGGACATTCCCAAGTTCAAAATGTTGACGTTGCAGCAGCTTTTACCTCTGCTGGGCAAAAATCATTGGATGGTAACTTTAGATCTCAAGGAGGCTTACCTTCATGTTCCTATCAGACTAAGTTGCAGAAAGTATCTGCGTTTTCGAGCTGGGACTTCTCACTATCAGTTCTCTGCATTGCCCTTTGGCTTATCTACTGCGCCCAGAGTGTTCACGAAAGTTCTGGCTCCAGTGATAGCTTTCTTCAGACTAAAAGGAATACAGATCTATCCTTATTTGGACGACTGCCTGATTCTGGCTCAAGGAAGGGAAGAGCTTCTTCATCATTTGGAATATGTGATAGCAGTGCTAAGATGCCTAGGGTATTCTGTGAACGAAATAAAGTCCAGTCTAGTACCCTCTCAGGACATGTGCTTTCTGGGTGTGAGACTGAATACAGCATCCCAGATGGCCTTTTAACCCCGGACAAACAAAAGAGTCTATCCCTTTACTTCCATCAACTATCTCATCAGTCCGGGCTGACTGCAAGGACAGTCCTTCAAGCCTTAGGGTTCATGGCATCTTGTATTCTGGTGCTTCCCAATGCCAAACTGCATATGAGGAAGCTACAATGGTATCTCAAAATGTATGGACACAGCACTGCCAGGATCTGGACACTGTCATTCAAATAATACCTTGCATTCAAAAGGAATTTTTGTGGTGGGCTCAGGAATGTCACCTAAACAAGGGACTCTCTGTGACCCGGCCAGAGGCGAGTCAGATTTTAACGACAGATGCCTCAGACAAAGCTTGGGGAGCTCATCTAAATGGAAAGTGGATACAAAACAAGTGGCCTATCAGACTACAACATCTACATATCAACATGAAGGAGATGTTAGCAGTCCAGTTTGCATTAATAGCTTTCAAGGAATTACTTCTTCCAGGGCAGGTGTTGATTCTAACAGACAACACAACTGTCATGTGGTACATCAACAAGCAAGGGGGAACGCATTCTTATCCTCTATGCAGGCAAACAATGATTTTGTGGGAGACTGCTCTCAGTTTACAGCTCAATCTTCAGGCAAGGTTTCTGCCAGGAGCACAGAACTCCTTAGCAGATGTGTTGAGCAGACAGATTATGGATCCCCACGAGTGGAAATTGGATCCTCATGTATTTCAGAAATTGACAGTGTCATGGGGAACTCCAGACATAGATCTGTTCGCTTCCCCACTAAACCATCAGCTGCCAAGGTTTTGCACAAAAAGGTTTCATCCCACAGCTTGGAGAGTGGATGCTCTTTCTTTCAATTGGAGCAATCTTCATGTGTATGCCTTTCCACCTCTGCCTCTCCTCCCAAAGGTACTTCTAAAGGTCAGACAGGACAAGCCAAGGATGATTTTAATCGCTCCGGATTGGCCTCGACAGCACTGGTACCCATTACTGAGAAGTCTGATACGGAAGCCTCCATGGCCTTTGCCTTCGATTCCACACCTGTTGTTGCAGGAGGACAGCCATTTGCTAAATGTCAAGCTTCACTCTCTGCACCTAACAGCCTGGCATATTCTGTTTTGAACCATAGTGGGCCTCCACTTCCTCAGCAAGTTTTGAATGTTATTTTGGAAGCTAGAAGGCCTAGTACAAGGAAAGTGTACGCAGATAAATGGAAGAGATTTTTATTTTGGAGTGCAGCAAAAGATTTTGATGTTTCTGAGCCTAATTTGTGTGTGGCTCTTCAATATCTTACTGAGTTACTAGACAAAGGTTTGTCTTTCTCTTCTATTAAAGTTCATGCTGCAGCAATTTCAGCTCACTATGATTGCGACCCACCATTGCTTTCTCATCCTTTGTTCAAGCAATTTCTTAGAGGGGCAAAGAATATAAGACCCCCATGAAGAGCTCCTACTCCTGCTTGGGATCTCAATTTTGTGTTGGAGAAACTCACTCTACAACCTTTTGAGCCTGCAGCTACTGCTGAGTTGAAATATTTATCATGGAAGACTGCTTTTTTGTTGGCCATTACCTCTGCAAGAAGGGTTTCTGAATTGCAGGCCCTTATGGCGGTTGAGCCTTTCTTGATTTTCCATAAGGATAGGGTATCATTATGTACTAATCCTTCCTTTATGCCTAAGGTGGTTTCTAGTGTGGCTTTAAACCAAACTATTCATTTGCCTACTTTTTATGCAAATCCCCAAAATAAGGGGGAAAAGATTTTGCACACTTTGGATGTACACAGGCAGTTGCGTTATTATCTGGACAGAACTAAAGGGTTCAGGCAGTCTCAGCAGTTGTTTATTTCTTTTGCTTTGAGTTCTCAGGGCAAGCCTGTGTCAAAACAAACTATTTCTAAGTGGATTGGGTTTTGCATTGCTTTCTGTTATTCCCATCATGGCAAGGAGATTCCAGCTGGGATTAGGCCTCATTCCACTAGGGCTACTGCCACTTCAACAGCTTTTTGAGGGAGTGGCAACCAAGGATATTTTGGAGGCAGCTACTTGGAGTTCTGTGCATACTTTCTCTAGGCATTATCACCTGCCACTTTACTCTAAGTCCAGGGCTGGTTTTGCCACTGCTGTTTTGCAGGGCATTTTGGCAGCTCCTGCTTCCTTCTAGTTAGCCATCCTCCCTTACCTCTGCTTTGGGATTCTACCCAAGTGTAAGGACTGCAGCAATGTGAGATGAAGAACATAGTACAGTTTTGTACCTACCATAAATGTAGATGTTCAAGATCCACATTGCTGCAGTCCAATTTACCCTC
Source organism: Protopterus annectens (assembly GCF_019279795.1). Classification (NCBI taxonomy): domain Eukaryota; kingdom Metazoa; phylum Chordata; order Ceratodontiformes; family Protopteridae; genus Protopterus; species Protopterus annectens. The sequence continues at coordinate 845,822,128 of NC_056731.1, forward strand.
CCTCCTTCCCCTCTGTAGTTGGAGGTGGTTGTGTGGGTTGGGTTGTACATATTGTGTATATTGTCTATATTGTACATATAGTTAGTGCAAGGGGGGTTGGTTAGTTGTTTGCTGTCTTTTGGTTTTGACCTTTATTTTTAGGGTCTTCTGACATCTGGGGCAAGAAAAGACTGAGGATATGACGCCGGTCATGCGCATTTGTACCCTGACGTCCTGACGTCAGTCAAATGCGCCCTGACCGACGTCAGCCTTATACTTTGATATTCGGGCCGACCGAGGACAGCGGACTACCCAAGTGTAAGGACTGCAGCAATGTGGATCTTCGAACATCTACATTTATGGTAGGTACAAAACTGTACTTTTCTGTTAGCCTGGGAACCCAGAGAAGTGTGAAGAATGATGTATTGGGAACCAGGAATGTGATTTTAAAAACGGAGAGAATCCGAGAGCTTTAAGCATTTTTGTCTTGACCATCCAACTCAAAACTGTCTTGCTCTATAAGTAAGTTTATCTTAGAATTGTGTTTTTTCTTAGAAATAGCTAGAAACTAGAAATATTGTTTTTTCTGTGATGTCAGAACTGTACTACTGAATTATTTAAGTATTTCTCTGTGATCTCTGAACTCTTGACTAGCACTTTGTAGTAAGAAGTATTGTCTTGTGTTTTTATTATTATTAAATATATTAAAACCTTTCAACTGTGTCTATTTTGTGTAGAGATAAGTTGAGCTCTAAGAGTACATTGCATGTATATAAGGATCCTGTACCAAGTCACTCTAATAAGCCTTGACTGTTTAGTTAGTGGATAATAATATTGCAAAGTAATAATTGGACACCCTTTTAAGGGCCTTTACGTAGCTGATAAATATTAGCTGGGTGGTGGCAGTGATTTCTACCGTATAGTCTGGGTAAAAGGGGCACAGCTGGAGAACCTGTGCCAGCCTTCCCCAGAAGTGTCTGTGTGGTTGTATAAACTCTTATCTCAAAGTGTGTGTGTGTGTGTGTGTGTGTGTGTGTGTGTGTGCGTGTGTGCGTGTGTGCGTGTGTGCGTGTGTGTGTGTGTGTGTGAACTACTTGGGCAGGGACACGAAGCACTGTTTGGACAGAGAGGGTGCTGGAGATTTTAGCTCACCCAGTTGGCTGAGATCTGGACCGTATAGGTGTGCCAGTGGGGAGTCTTATTGCGGACCTGGAGAGCAAGGGAGCGATCCAGCCCCGGACTGACTGTGATCTGTGTGTGCTCTTAAGGGAAATTGCACTTTACTGTGTGTATCTGTTATCCTTTCCTCCTGTATGAGATGCCCCTTGCTGGTGTTAGTGGTGAGGATTGAGGCTCCTTGATTGCTGGGCCAGGGCACAGGCGTCACATTATGGAACAAATAATCATTTGTTGTTAAATAGTCATAGTGGAGAACTGTAAAAATGGGGAGAATCTAATTATGGTGTGGATTGACTACAAAAATGCAATTGATAGTATCCCTCATTCATGGATAAAAGAGTGCTTAAAAATGTTTAAGATACACCCCACACTGATCAATTACATCACAGTGACCATGAAACAGTGGCAGACCACTTTGCAGTTAAGCCATGATAAAGGACAAATTGTTATCCCAGGGATAACAATTCAATGGGGGATATTCCAGGGTGAGACTCTGTCACCATTACTAGTCTGCCTTGCCCTTAATCCATTAATCTGTTTACTCAACAGCTTGGGCCATGGCTATAATCTGGTTCCTAGAAAACAACAAAGTGTCAAAACTTCTCACCTTCTGTTTGTCGATGATTTAAAACTGTATAGCTCATCAGATGAGGAACTGAAAGCACAACTGCAAGTTGTCAAAACTTTTTCAGATGATATAAGAATGTCATTTGGTCTTGGTAAATACACAAAAGCAACCTTTAAAGCAGGAAAACTACAATGCCAGGAAACCATCAGTTTGGGACAAGAATGTGATATAAAAGAACTTGAGCAAGGAGAAGTTTGTAAATAGTTGGGAACTGATGAAGGATCAACAATAAAATATGAACAAATGCGATTAAAACTTAGTAAGGAATACTTTAGAAGACTTAAATTAATTCTGAAAACAGCATTCACATCTAGGAACAAAATCTAATCTATAAACTTATTAGCTCTTCCTGTCCTAACTTAAGAGTTTTGGAGTGATTGACTGGCCCCAAAACGTGTTGGATAGATTAGATAGGAAAACAAGAAGGATGCTTCATGCTCACCAAATGATTTATAAAAATCAGTGCACACCAAGGTTATATATTCCGCGTTCTGAAGAAGGGATGGGCCTCCTTGAAATTGATTATATGTATAGATCTGCAATCCTGAGACTCCACACACATCTGCTGACCTCACAAGACCCAAACGTAGTGAAAGTTTTGAAACATGAGAATAAATCTAAGATGACTTCTCTGCTTAATCTACCAGAAGCTTATCGGCGTCAATTAGGAATGGAAATCAAACCAGAAGTAGATAAAAAAATCTGGCAGCAACTGTGGAAAAAGCATAAATATAGTTGCAAGTACAGAAAACTTCTGGAAGAACCTCATGTTGATCAGGAACGAACATAGGAATGGTTAATGAGAGCCGAATTCAAACCAAGAGACTTGCACGTTGGTTTATAAAGTCCATTGAACATGTGGGAGAAAGACGAATGTAGGTTTTGTAAAACTGAATTGGAAATAGTTGCACACCTCGTTGCTAGTTGCGACATACTAATGGCAGGACGACTGTATACTGAAAGGCATAATAATGTCATGAGACTTTTGCACTGGGGATTGTGCAAACATCATGGTACTGAAGTGGCTGAAAAACAATGGAAACATGAGCCACAAAGCATCATAGAAAATGAAGAAGTCTACATCCCATGGGATCATCCATTATCAGCAGTTCAAAAGATAGACGCTAGAAAACCGGATGTAGTGGTCCAAGAAAAGAAGACCAGAGTAGCATTGATCATTAAAATTGCCACATCCAGTGACTACAGTGTCTTGCGTACAGAGAGACACAAAGTCATAAAATATCAGGATCTGCAGGCAGAAACGAGAGCAAAGTGGAAGATCGATACCCAGGCAGTTCCAGTAGTAGTAGGAGCAACGGGCCTTATAAAAAGAAATTTACAGTCGTGATTAGATATGTTACCAGTACATGTAACTCCATACGGACTGCAGGAGGAGTAATTACTGGGCACATTGCAGCTGCTGCGAAGAGCACTACTAGCTGACATCAAAGATTGAAAGAATGCTAATTTCATGAACTTTAATCGTACTCTGACTTAGGAATGAGGTCCATTCCCATCACGGTATTAGAAACCCAAAAGACTTGGAGAAATTAAAAAAATGAGCAGGTCATTCAGGTCACACCCAGTGACTACAGTGTCTTGTATACAGAAAGAGACAGAGTCATAAATTTAGGATTTGCAGACAGAAATGAGAACAATGTGGAAGAAAGATACCCAGACAGTTCCAGTAGTAGTAGGAGCAACGGGTCTTATAAAAAAAGAGTCTACAATCGTATTTGGATATGTTGCCAAAGCATGTAACTCCATATGAACTGCAGAAGGAGGCATTACTGGGTACATTGCGGGTGCTGCGAAGAGCACTACTGGCTGACATCAAAGATTGAAACAGTACTAATTTCATGAGCTTTAATCATACTTTGACTTAGGAATGGGGTCTATTCTCGTCATGGTATTAGAAACCTAAAAGACGTGGAGAAATTAAAAGAGAAAGCTAACTCCTTCAACTTACTTAAACATTGTAAACCAAGTACATAAACTTCAAAAAAAAAAAAAAAAAAAAAAAAAGCAAGCAACTAATCTAGCCAGGACAGATTATTACAGATCACTTCAAAATTCCTACTTTGGGCAGCCTAAAGATTTTAGAAAGCCTTGAATATTCTTACCCTTCTCTAGTATTTTCCCCAAATAAATTACAGAACTCAAATATTCCCTCCTCTCTTCTGATTGTATAAAAAAAAAAAAAGTGTTAGCAACTACCTCCCCTTGTTCACAAAACCAATTATTGTTCTCCAACACCCCTACTATACCTCCCTCTCCCTCCCTACAGAAGATTATTGATTATCCTTCCTTCCTTCCAGGTTATTGCCATTGAAGAGGTTCAGAAACATCTCAGCAAAGTGAATTGCTCCCATCATCCTTTCTACTATACTGATCACCCTAGTGTATTCTGGCTTATTAGTAAGCTACTCTCTAAGCCTGTCAACTAAAATGCTGTTTTCCTTCCTGTAGCTAAAATCCCCATATCTTCTTCCAGAGATTTTTCTCCCATTTCCTACCTTAGCCCCTGTCACCAAAATATTGGAAAGGATCATTTACAGTCTGATTCTTCAGTGCACTACAAAGTATGATGAGCTAAATAACGGGCGTCATGAGTTTTGATCCAGATACAGTACCACCACAGCTGCTGACAGTCAGACCACACGTATTCAGAAATGTAGCCAGGTAAAATTGCAGGAGACATCTTCCTGGACATTAAGAAAAGCCTTCAGTAACATGGATCACTCATTACTGCTGTAGAAGCTACTCAAGACAGTTTCCACCCTTGAGGAGGTTCAGGTGTTTAATAGTTATCTCTTCAACAGTGCATTCTCATATCTTGGCCCAAATAATACTGTTATTTGTGGATTAATGAACAAAAGGGATCCCAGGGTTCTGTACTCTGTCCTCTACTCTTTTCTTCCTTGATCTACCCTGGCATCTTGTGCATACCAACTCTGTCCTGTATCCTGATGATATCTTACTGGCTAAAACCCACAAAAATCTTTCCTCACTTCAAACTGAACCACAGAATGACTTCTTTCTCACCTGGAAATGGTTTTACACCAATAGATTCACTTTAAATGCTCAGAAAAGTTCAGAATGTTGTCCAGCACTCACCTTAAGCGCTACCCTATACAAATTTTCACTGTTACCAATTCCCCATGCTCTATTCTCCTTGGTTTACTCTTTGACCAGCGTTTTAACTTTTCACAGACATTTTTAGTCCAAGGACATAAATTGCTTAGTTAAGAATATTTTACAGTGATCTGCAATCTTCTCACTGTCAAACATAGATGTTCTGTTTCCTTTAGAATGCTGCTCCCCAGGCTTGAATATAGACTTGTGTCATAACCTCCTGTTCGTCAGAAAAATATCACTCCTCCAATTCACCAAGAACCCAAATACTAAGATTTAGCTACCTCTCAAAATATAGTGAACATCATTGCAGCACAATAAAAATTTGGCTATTTGTTGGAACTGGGACTTTCTTCTCCTCAAGAGTCTTACTTTCATGCTACTGCATGAAAGATAATGCCCACCCTTTCTCAGTAAACTGACTATTAAATTACTCTACCTATGTACTCCATGGCTCAAATGATATTAATTTACAAAGACCTACATTTACTCTTGTCATCTGTAAAAGATCCTTTTCTAAAATTGCTCATGCTTTCTGATACTGCAGAAAAATATAACTCCTTTAGAGTTGCAGGTTCAGTTTTTATTATCTTTCCCTTTACTACATTATCTATTAGTAGATTTGTATTGCAGTGGCATATTAATTTTTTTTGTCCCTATAACTGTAGCTTATTCTTGGTAGTTTCCTTTTCACGTCACACTTCTATAACCTCAGGTGCTGCACTGCTTTGCTAATTGTATTTTTATTCCGTTTCATTTTTTCCTTGCATACCTAATGCATGTATATTGTATAGCTTCTGCTTCATCTTATGTCACCTTGCTTGCTTATTGTATTTAATGCAGATATATTGTAAGGGTTCTTCGTGTCACCTTGTTTGTCAGCATGTCCTTGTATGTTTATTTGTGGGTACCTTGTCTTGCCTCTTGGTCCAGGTTGTGACTGAAAAAGATTCTTGGGTGAGCCCACTTACCTGTTGAAGGAATGTTTAAAAAAAATAAACAAACCAAAAAAGAAGAAAATGAGCAGGGGGATGAGTGCTTTTGTAATGCTTAAGATAAGTGAAACTTGTGTAGGAAGAAGTGGGATCCTTGATGCTGCATATTTCATTGAGTGATTTAACGCCAGTCCTTGAATCAGGGGAGAGTAAAAACACCAGGTAGTTTTGGGCTCCCATTTGACTTGATGACGTGTTTTTTAGGTTGCTGCAGTTGTATAATATTGCATTGGTAGCTAAACAGATTTCTATATTCTTTCTAGGGAGGCCATGGTGTCGATAATGCAACAGAAGTGAAAGGGTGCAAGTCTGACCATCTTTCTTATGTGTCAGTCATAATTATAAATAATTTATTGCAGTTTTTGCAGGAAGGGTAGTTAAATTAATACCAAAATTTGTAGATGGTTATCAGTGTCGATTTGTTATTGGGAGACAGACTTTTGACAATATATTAAAGACTGTATTATTGGTGAGAGTGCACAGCAGATGTATAAATCATTTAGTGTTAAGCCTCGATGCAGAACAAGTCCTCAATAGATGGAATGGTATTTGATACAGAACACATTTGAAATTACAGTTTTATTAGCGTGTGTTAAGTTGATTAAGTTGAATATAATACTAAGGTTATACAGTACTGTTATGTTACCTTCCTTAAGACAACTGGACAGGAGACCATAAATTTACCTCGGGGGTATCACCCATGTCCCTCTTAAGTGCTGATCATAGACTCATGCTGCAAATATAGACCATACAATTGGTCAATATGGGAACAAGGGTATAACGTGGCTAGGCTTATAAAGGCCGTAGGGCCAATAGCTTAGTAACCTCCTATGAACCTATAAGACTATTTGCTGGTATGAGACAGTCGTTTCCTGCGTTATTTGCTTTGTGTTTAGAGCAACTGGTTGGATTGGTCAGAAGTTCTAATTTGGAAGAATATAAAGGTTTAATAAAGAGTTTGCAATTTCATAATTTGCAGGTGATGTATTTATTGTTTTGTATAACAAATCCTGAAGTTAGCAATGAAAGGTTGTTTCAGATATTAGGTAAGTGTAGCATGATGTCACTACAAGGTTAATAAAAATGAGTGGTGTCAATGAATTATGTCCCTTCAAATACATAGGAATTTGTTTGGGAGATTTGGTTTAGATTTCTAAGAGGGTTCACTTAGTGAAACACAGAATTTTGAAGAAGAGTTTTAGAGGATTTTTAAAGCTGTGACATGATAGGTTTGGATTTGGATCAGAGTGCAAGCAGTCCATGTTTTGTTTTACCTGTTTTGTTGTGTGTGTTTGTTTTTTTCATATAACATGCAGAAGGATTTTTTAATCAGTAAAGAATATGATATGGGATTCTGTTTGGGAAGGTGTCAAGTGAAGGGTATCCTGGGAGAAGTTAATGCTGTCAGGTGTGTGTGTGTGGGGGGTGTGTGTGTGGGGTGTGTGTGTGGGGTGTGTGTGTGGGGTGTGTGTGTGGGGGTGTGTGTGTGGGTGTGTGTGTGGGGGTGTGTGTGGTGTGGGTGTGTGTGTGTGGGTGTGTGTGTGTGGGTGTGTGTGTGTGGGTGTGTGTGCGTGTGTGTGGGGGGTGGGGGTGTAATGTGCCAGATCGAGGATTATATCATGAAGCAGTGCAAGTCAAGTTGCGATATTCCTTGTCCATTCTGGCTAATGCTGCAAAGTGGAAAGCACTGATGAAATTAGCGATAAGAGGTGATAGGGAAATTTGATCATTGCAGTTTATGGGCTATATATTTATGGAGAATTGAAGTACTGTATGTTATCAGACAGTTTATTTTTCTGGGGGCCCATTAAGCAGTCAGGAGATTAGCACCTGGGTAAAATGAGATGCCTGTTGGAGAACATAAATTAGGAATACTAAAAAAAGGCATTACAACATTGGAGAGAGATGAAAAAAACATATTATATTGGGAGTATTTAAAGTAAAATGCTGTATGGGATACATGGATACAAATTTAGCAAGGGTATGGTTTAATTAATTTAATTGTAGGATAGTTTTGATGCTTCAGTTAAAAATTATTCCCACAGATGTCACATTCATTGCCAAAGGCCACAGGTGATGCACTATTTACAAAGTTAGACTACAAAACAGGACAGATGCTTTAGTACAAAATTAGTGAATAACGTATAGGGGAGTGGGACTGGATGCTAGAGGAGATGATTATAACTACATAGGAGATAGAATGCTCAATTGCTAGATATCTTAAAAGTCACAGCATTTTCGAATCTTTGCATGGGAGTCTTCAGAAATATTTGTACATCACAAAGGACGAGATCAAGTTTTCCTTATATGTATGTTTTGTTTTAGTTATGGGCACGTATTTTGGTCATGTGGTCATGCTGAAATTTGGCTAGATTTACAGATGAATTGGCATCAAGGCTTTTACAAAACCACATGCAGATTACAAAAATGCCTTTTTTTATTGGATTGGAGTATTGATATTCAGTGTTTTAATCAGGAAAGGGTTGCTATATTTTTATTGAGGATGTTAATGAATAAAGCAGTAACTCTGAGATGGAAGTCCATTATTTCTTCTTCCCTTTGCTCCTTTCACACGGTTGAGTGCTCACTTCTATAACTAAGCTAAAATTCAAGAATCTGTCTGAAATACCACCCTTTCTGCTAACAAAAAAGAAGCTTGACTACTGCTGACACATCCTGAGTTCTTAACTCAGTCACATGGGTCCATTTTAGCAGGAAACTCTGTATTGTAATTTTATTTAGAGCCACTGCATTATTCACGTAAGGCTTATAGTGGATTGCTGTTCTACTTGTTACTATCTGTCGTCTACTTGTTACTATCTGTTGTCTTATAACAGTAGTGAGAATGCAGTGTCCTACCACAGAACCCATGCTTACAACCTTAAACAATATTATATTAATGGCTGGTCTTTTTCCTCCTTCAGGTAGTTGGTTATACTCTTGCTACTGCTCTCTGTCAAATTTAGTTTGCTGCACTCCTCCCTGCAAAATTTCCAGCACTCATTTTACTCACTGTGAAACTAATTGTCTGAGGAAAAATGACTTGTAGATTCATAGTGTTTGCAGCACTCCACTCCTTCTAAACAGCTCTACTGTAAGTGCAGTCTGGAATAGCATATCCCTTGTGCTTCTAGAGTGTGTTAGACTGATGTTCCTATTACATAAAGTAGTTCCACTGATGGCATAGGGTGGCCACGGTGGTGCAGCGGTTAGCATTGCCGCCTCACAGCAAGAGGTTCTCCGGTTTGATTCTCGGCTGGGATGCCTTCTGTGCGGAGTCTGCATGTCCTCCCTGTGGTCGCGTGGGTGTCCACCGGGTGCACTGGTTTCCTCCCACATCCCAAAGACATGCAGTAGGTGGGTTGGGCACTCTAAATTGGCCATAGGTGTGTGTGTGCCTTCTGTGGATGGTTGGGCGCCGGGCTGGCAACTTGACACTGTAAAACTCCACTGCCAATCATGAGCAGACAGATGATCCGCTGTGGCGACCCTTAACTGGGAAAAGCCGAAAGAAGAAGTTCCACTGATAGCATAACAGATAAACCACTCCAATACCAGCAGAAGGAGTGTACCACTATGATCACTTTCCACCCCTGATTCCCCAGCCACTCCTCATGGCATTACATGTATAGTACCTGTTCTCTACCCAGAACTCCACCTACTTCCCATCCTTCTTAAAGGCATACACACAGATTTGGACATACCCTGGGCACAAGAATACTCGCACAATTCCTGAACCATCAGTCTGTATTTAAGCACCTTAACTTTCTTTCCCCTGTTATATTTGGTAACTAACCAGTTCACTCAGCTGTCTACTCCTACCCCTCCTATATTCATACCCCAGTGTTCTCCTACCCTTCCTATTTTCATACCCAGTATCCCAGTTTCTTTTTCTCTGACCTATCTCTCTACAAAGCTACATACCATGCCTCCGTTAAATATTAATGCATGGTGCCTCAGTTAAATATTACTGCATCATTATTCTTCCTGTTTTATCACCTTACAATTTACCATACATTACTCAGTCTTGTACACATTTTTCCCACTATTTGCTCCACCTGTAACCATTCATATCATTCCATTTCACCAGTAGTCACTTTCAGTATATACAGTTGCTAAACCCTCACACCTACCACACTAAAATAAAACTTACTGCTACAGTTAAACCAAAACAAGCTTACTAAACATATCCATTTTTGTCTCTTACCACTCTGTGGGGATATTCATCCCAGCCCTGACCCCTCCTCCCATTCTGGCTCCCCAATAGCCTTTGCAACTCATCCCAAGCCAGTCCTTCCTCCTACTCAACCCACTTGCTTCTTACCAAAACCATAAAAACTCAACCCACCTATCCCAGACTCACCCAAACAGCTTAAATTATTTTCTTTAAATACTCATAGCATCTATAGTAAACTTTCAAAACACCATGCTTGAGTCTCCTACGATACACCAGATATTCTTGCCATAACTGAAACATGGCTAAAACCCCATATACTTGACTCAGATATATAATTTCCTGGTTATAATGTCATCAGGGCTGATAGAACTTGGATAAAAGGTGGTGGAGTAGCTTTTTTATACCCTGACTGTCTTGAAATATGTTCTATAATAAACCTATTCCCAAATTCTGTAACACATAACTCCCCAATCATCTTAAACTAAACAATTATGTATTATGGTACTCTATATTCCACCAGATAGTAATGCTACAACCTTAGGAAACATCTTAAACTGCATCTCGCATACAGTTTCTAGTGAAAAGATAATCCTAGGTGACATTAATTTTTTGTGGCAGATTATCCATCAACTAGCTTAAACCTGTTTGGATTGACTCGGCTCTTTTCCTCTCTCGCACGTTATATCTGTCCCAGAAACAGTGGCTCAGTTCTCTACTGGATATTGGTGTCCAATTCCACTAAGTATGTCTTCAGTGGCACTTTCTTTTATTACCACAGTGATCACCTCTCTATATATGTAAACAGACTCTGCACCCATCATCTCAAACATCTGTTATTTAGTACTTGCCATAACTTCACTAATTTTAACCCTGATACATTTAACAGAATTCTAAGCTCCTTTAACTGGTCTATCCTGAAAAGTACTCCACTTGATGAAGCTGTGCACAAATTTAACTCTGCTTTTCTGAAAACCCTCAATAGTCTGGCTTCAACTAGAATAAAAAGAATAATGAATACTTTTTGGTGGATACTTTTTGGTTATCCACTCAACTAAATAACCAAAAGTGAAAGCACCCAAAGCAACCAATAAGTCCAATAAGAATGCAATGGGCTAAAACGAGAGAACGAAAAAGCTATTATCCAACTCAATTTATTGAACAAAAATATGCAAGGCACATTAACGCTTTTAAAAAACAAACACGCATTTAAGTCCTCAACATTCGGACTTCATTAGATATTCCACTCAAAGTAGGCACCCAATGTGTGAAGGAGATGGGGGTTGGAAAGAATGATTATTGGAAAGAATGATTAAAATATAGATCTCCCCAAAATCTACAACACTTTAAAGAACCACTTAACTTTTCTAAATCCAAGTTATTGCAGACAAGAAAATCTATTTCAGTAACTCATTACTAAGTCATCCAATCCTAAAAATTCTGGTCTTCTATTAGTAATATACTCTTCCCTGGAACATGCACCATCCTAATCCTGCCCCAAATAGCACTCCCTCCGAAATAGCTGCTCAGTTTAACACACATTTTATAGAAAGTATTAAAGCCCTTACTAAAAATGTTCCTCCCAACAATCCTGACATTCCCTCTCTTCAGAGAGTATACACCCCCTATTTCACCTTAAAACCCACCCCAACCTCCTACATTAAAATGCTGCTACTTAAACTGAAACCCTGTTCTCCTTCAGTAGATAATCTCTCATCAGAACACCTCAGTCTGGCTGCCAGTTACATAGCCTCTCCTGTGTCTCTTCTAATTAACAGATCTATCAAGGAATTGTACATTCCTTCTCTGTGTAAAAAATTCTTCATCATCTCCTTCATAAAGGAGTGTTTTTTGATATAAGTAGTTTCAGACCTGTCACCATATTTTCCCCTTTCTCAAAAATTCTGGAAGTACATTCACAAGCAACCTCAACATATTCTTCAGGAAAAGCTCCTGCCCCCCCCCCCCCACACACACACACCCAGCGTGGTTTTAGACCTGACCATAGCACTACCGTGGCTTTATTAACTCATTCCCCCCATTGGAATTCTGGAAGTTTGCACTGTAACTTCCAGTGGATAAAGGCCAAAGCTTTTTACTTGAATCAAATTATGTCATAACATTTCATAATAAAGGTTCATAGCTCTTGAACCGTAGAGGTTACTGAAGAAATGTAAATGGTAAAGTTTATATTTTTTAGGTTCTAGGTTTTAAAACTGAATTTTATAAGTCACAGGAAACACAGTAACTATTAAATTTGTAATATTTTGTAAACAACTTCCAGTATGTCAGCACCCACTTAAGTTAGACACATACTGTAAGTAGCATTTTATTCATCCAGCTGAGAGTTTTCATATGAGGTTCAGTGCTACTTGATTGTCTAGATGTTTGGAAATTTATGACATTATAAATAAATATATGAACAACAACAATTAATATCTCTTTATCTGTACTATACAGAGGTCAAATATCATTACGGTTGTGGTTGCCACTGTGTAAGCTTTAAAATGAAATCCTTTAATACTTTGTATGTTCGTAGGTTTATAGGACAATAGTAGGCTATTGGCACGGATGCCCTTATAAGCCTAGTCAAAAATTTTGCCCATGTTCCCACAAAGTCAGCACCTGTTTTCCTTGTCCATTAGAGATGCAGGTTGTATCCCAGGGGTTTATTTTCTGTTTCCCATCCAGTCGTCCAGGTTCCTGTTAAAAGGGCTAATGAGGTACTCTGCTTGACATCAGTAGAGAGTCTCTTCCACAGATGGGGGAGTCTTTGGGACACAAATCTATCCTGCCAACAAGTTCTGTTAATGTCACAGACCAGGTTGAGGCCTTGCATGTGGAATACGCAAGTGGAGTTTGACTTATGGATTTGCAGCAGCTCCATCAAGGTTGTGTCTGAGATGGCCTTGTATGACAGACACAGGTCACCTCTGAGCAGTCTGTATGAGACTGAGTAGAGAGACAGGACTTTTAGCCTATCTATATAGGATAGGCGTTTGAGACCCTGGATTTTCCTGGTCAGGAACCTCTGTGGTCTCTCCAACTGCTGCATGTGCTTGGCAAGGTACATGCTGAAGAGGGGCAGTGTACTCTATGATGGGTCTGATAAGGGAGGAGTACAGGGATGTTATGACCTCCTTGTTCCTGGACGAAATAGCTTTACGTATGAGGTGGGCCATGTAGAAAGCCTTCTGTACAGCAGAGGTAATGTGGTGGTCAGAAGTCAGGTTGCTATCAACCTGGGTACCCAAGTCCCTCACAACTGATTGCATGCTTATTAAGTTGTTATTAATGTGATAATTAGTGGGGTTACCATTTTCCCCAAAGGGGATAATGATGTATTTCTTGGCATTCGGTTTGAGGCCATGCTTCTGGCACCAGTCATTAGTTTCGGTAAGGCCCTCCTGGAGAATATTCACATCAGTAGGGGGATTTAAGACAGTGGCAAGCTTGCAGTCATCTGCAGACTTGATCAGCCACAGACCACTGGTTATGGCTTTCACCTCAGAAAAGTATATCCCAAAGAGTAGAGGCTCCAAAACCGATCTTTGGGGTACACTGCTCGTTACGGGTCTCCTACTAGAGGCGGTTTCCCCTGTTTTGACTGAGTTCTATCAGTGAGCCAGTTAGCTACCCATCTGGTAACATACGGGTTGATGCCTAGCTGGGAGAGTTTATCTGTTGTGCCCGAGTGGGGAATAGTGTCAAAGGCTTTGGCTAGGTCAAGGTAGGTGGTGTGCACAGTCTTCCCCTCATCCGTGGCTTTGGTGACTGTTTCGAAGAAGTCTACCAAGTTTAACTGGCATGATCTCTCTTTGACAAAACCAAACTGTGTGGGGTCAAGAGATTGGAGGTTGCCGATGTCCTTGTTTATTAGGTCCATGATAATGTGTTCCATGGCCTTGCAAGTTCAGGCTAGTTAGGCTGATGGCCCTATAATTGCCTAGGTCAGTGGATGCTCCACCTTTGTGTAGAGGGATGACAGTGGCTGTCCTCCATTCAGCTGGGATGAAGCTGGTGCTCAGACTTTGGTTGAATAGGGTGCTTAATGGTTCTGAGAGCTCATGCCTGAGTTCATGTAGGATGCAGCCAGGGTTGTTGTCAGGTCCCAAGGAAGGCGGTATTTTTTGCCTTTGAAAGGGCATTAAAGACCTGCTCCCTGGTGATGAAGGGAGGGAGACAGGTGCTGGGGATGTCTTGGTTTACTGATGGGGTGGACTTTGGGGTGAAGTTTTCACTGACTTAGTCTGCCAGCAAGCTGGCTATATCTACAGCTTTTTGTGTATGTGGTGTTCTTGACCACCAGTTCAGAGCAGATTTGCATGTTACCTTTGAGATTGCAGACCTGTGTAAAGAAGGCCTTGTGATTGTCCTTAATGGATGTGGACAATTTGGACTCAAAGTTAGCCTTAGAGGATTTCACCAGTGACCTTATTTGCTTGTTCAGACAAAGGAGAGCTTGCTTCCAACTTGGCACCTGCTCTTTCTTGGTCCTGGACAGCAATTTTTTCCATTTATTACAGAATTTGTTTGTTGCTGTTGTCCACCAGACAGGTTTACTCTTCCTTGAGGAAGATGATTTGGTCCTGTCCGGTATTGAGTCCATGGAGCTATGTAGGTGCTCATATAGTTTTTGGTGTAGGCTTGGACATTAGTGCTAGTTCCAACTGAAGGGATTGTGGCTGTGAAACTGCTTTTACCTGCTCTCAGATTATAGTCAGCTTTGGAAAAGTTGTTTGTTTGAATCTAACAAGGTGGGGGGGTGACTTTGAAAGTGATCACTTTATGGTTGGATCTTACCAACGAAGATGACACTGTAGCGGTGCTTCACTGGCTACTCATGTTGGTTAGTACCAGGTCCAGGATAGTTTCACCTCTCTTGCGGGTGTCGACCAGCTGATCCAATGCATTGGCACTGATTAAGGTGAGGAATCTCTGGGCATTCATGTTTGGGCTAGAATAGGTTTTCCACTCTCTATGGTTGGATCGTTAGTCACTCAGGATTAGGGTAGAGGGTTGAATCTTGGTGGATTCAATTAAGTCCAGATTGGTGGAGTGGGCGTCCTGAGTCATCGTTGGGGGTCTGTAGCTAGCTATGATTTGAATAGGTGTTTTTGTCAACAGTAAACTGCACCTGGAGTGTGTCCTGTGTGTCATACTGTTTGACCAGCCTGGAGGTGTGTACGTCTGTGATAAATACTGAAACTCAACCTCCTTGGCTTTGTAGCCCTCCATTTGTTTTCTAAAAATATGGTAGGATGAGTAACCTGGTAAAGCTGGGGTGCTCTCCGCAGCTCTGAACCAGGTTGCAGTGACTGCATACATTTTGCAGTGAGTGCAGTTTCATTTTAAGACTCCTAGAGTTTAGCAGCATGACCTTTAATTTTTTTTAGAAGAATTTTTCACATTGATAATTTTGTGTTCATGACTTTGCCTAAAAAAGACACTATGGTGTGACAAGAGCCTTTGCCAGAAGCCTGAAGCCCAGGGGATACAGATGAAGGCCATCTCTGGCAAAGCGTCATGGTCTGTCAGTCATGTCCTCCCAGCCTGTCAGGTACTGGATCCCTTTGGAATGACACCAATAACTAAGCCAGTTGTTAGTCAGTCATTTTCTGTTTGTATTGAGGCATCGTTCTGGGTGATGGTAGGATGCTGCTTAAGGCTAAGGACATACCTGCCTGGGAAACATATTCAGTAAGCGCAATCATGTCTCTTCATATAGTCCAGAGAGGTACATCTCATGTCATTCACACCAACATGGACTATGGCAGAGTCATAACAGTACCTGTTAAGAGACTTGAGTGCTAGCGTGATATGGCGGATTCTAGCACCTGACAAGCAACTTACTGTGACTTTCTCCTTGTCTAGCCTGGTGAGGGGCACATCTGTGTGTCTCACGATAGTCTCCTGTGACTAGTATGTTTGGTTTGTGGCTGGGCCTTAGAGGCTGTGAGACACGGGTATGTGTACTATGTGTGGTGCTTGGTGCTGTGGGTTGTGATGTGCATGTGTGTTTATGCTTCAGAGATCACTTTTGTTTAGTAAGGTATGTAGCATGGTTTTGGAATTATTAATGCAAATATGAACAAGAAATATTTGAACCTAGATGAGTCAGTAGGATGCAACTGCAGAAACCCCTGGAGGTGTCACTCGAGAGTTCACTTTCACAGCAGATACTATTAACAAGTCCAGGGACGAAGGCAAACTTGTTTCATCTGTGTTCCTTGATCTCTTTAAAGCTTTTGATCTAGTCTCTTTCCAAAACTCTTGTACCGTCTTCCTTCAGGTGATCACAACCCACACTATTGTGGTTTAACAACTACTTAACCGATACATACCAGTCTGCTTAATGGCTTTCCACTTTTTCTTCTTCACATCCTTCCTTCCTGTCAGTACTGGTGTACTACAGGAACACCGTTCTCAGCCCTGTACTCTTTAATATGCTCACAAACAATTTACGTAAATCCTCTCAGCAAGTTTGCCTCATGCAATACGTTGATGATTCTATCCTAATATGCATTTCCAGCAACCTAATACAGCTTTGGAGAATTACTCAAAAAGAACAAAAAGCATGCGATTTTGTTGAAAGCTGGCTACAGGATAACCACATGCTACTAACCCCCCCCCCCAAAAAAAAAATTACTTTTCTTTTTTCCAATATTCCATTTCCATGATAAAAAACACTTCAGAATTTCTTCCTTAAATCATACCATAATTGAAGATATCCTTCAGTTCAGTGTTGCAGTATTCTTTACATATGGGTAGAATTATGCAGCATCAATCCGACGTTCGGCCTGTATACAAAAGCTTATAGCCACTGCCGGTATGTGGGACATCGCTCGTAGGTCTTGACAATGTCAGCCATAAAAGGGATGTCCGCACGTACCTTCCTTAGGACTTTTTCGCCGCCATTTGGAAAGATTGATTCCTACGTACGGTCTTTCTCCGCTTCCAGATTCAGCTAAGTACCCTGTTGGGGATTTACTTTTTTGCTACTTCTGTTTGTTGTTGTTCTTGTTATCCAGGGAGGGCAAGTGTAGGTGTGGAAGGCAAATTCCACTTAAGGATAGTCAAGAGCTTTGCTTGTTTTGTTTGGGACCTAGTCAGATTCATCGCTCCTGTTCTATTTGCCAGGCCTTCGTCCCTAAGACTTTGCATAGCCGTCTGTTGGCCTTAAACCTTTACCTTGAAAATCAGAGACTTAAACATCTGGCTATTTCCTTCACCTTGGCAATTAGGGTATTAATTACCAGACACACTTGTCTAAGTACTCCCTGGCTTTGCTTTCCCAAGCTTTACAGGCTTTGTCCAAATTACCTGATTCAGGGGTTAAGTCTCAGGTTTTCAATCTCCTGTCTGCATCTTCTCAGGTAGCTAGGCATTCCATTAGGTGCAGTTATGATGCACTGGAATTTTCTGCTAGAGCTGCGGCCTCTGCATCTGTTCTTCATAGACATTCCTGGTTAAGGCTCCAGTCATTACACGTCATGACATAAAGACCAAACTGCTTGATGCTCCTTTGGATAATTCTGCACTTTTTGATTCAGCTGCTGCAGAACTTTTCAAATCTTTGCAGGAGAAAGCAAAGGAGCTCCAAGACCTTAAACACTTGCTTGTTTCCCCAGTCCCTAAATTCCGTAAGAATTTTCTTGCCAAGACCTCTTTTGTTAGAAGACCTGCTTGTTCTTCATCTTCTCCCTCATCTAGGTCTATGAAAATCTTCTAGGAGACCTCCTCCATCAAAATCTGCTACTGCTCCTCAGCAGCCCTTTCAGGCTAGACCAGGCTCATTGTGACATTCAAGTCATTCTTCCAAGTCAGACGCCTCCTGTTTCTTCGTTTCTCTCTCTCCCTTTCAGCCTGGATGGAGATCACTCAGGATTCCTGGGTCCTTTCCGTCATCCAAAAAGGTTACTTTGACTTGGAAGACTCTTCCTCTATTCCTAGGAATCATTCAGTCCCCTTCCTGCCAACTTCATTTGTTTCCTCAGCTACTACTTCAACTCTTTCATCAAGGCACAATCCAGGCTGTTCCTTCAGAACAAAAAGGAAAGGGATTTTATTCCAGGATGTTTCTTGTCCCAAGAAAGGATGGGCCTTGGAGGCCTATTCTGGATCTCTCCATTAAACACCTTCTTGAAAGTGCCTTCTTTTTGGTTGCTCTCTCTTCAAACCCTTTTCCCTCTGGTTCCGCCACACTCTTTCCTGGCATCTTTAGATTTCAAGGATGTTTACCTACACATCCATGTTAACCCTCAATACAGGAAATTCTTACATTGCATTTTCATTTTTCTGCCTTACCACTACTCCACAGGTTTTCACCAAGTGCTTGGCTCCAGCCATTGCCTTCATGAGGGTTTGACTGCTTCAGGTTTACCCCTACTTAGACTACCTTCTTTAACTGACCAATACTCAGGATCAACTTCAGTCAAACCTCAGTCTAGCCATTTCCTTTCTTCAGGGTCTGGGGTTCACTATAACTTTCAAAAAATCCATCCCTACTCAGGACCTCATTTTTTGGGATGGATTCAGGGCAGACTTGATGATGGTTTATCTCCCTTCAGACAAGGTTCTTTCTCTTACAGGCTATATGGAGGCGCTTATGCCTCTGCCATCCATTTCAGCCAGGAACTTCCTAAAGCTACTCGGATTCATAGGTTCATAGGTTCGTACTAGGCTATCTGCCCTAGGGCATTTATAAGCCTAGCCAGAGTGTGTGTGGCTTTCACTACCCCTTAGGATGAGAATACTATGCCCATTTAGGGTTTAGTTTACTGTGCATCTGTCTAGTAGTGACACAGAGATGACCCCCGGGGTAAACCTACGATCTCCCATCCACTCGTCAAGATTTCTCTTGAAGAGAGTCAGTGAGGGGCTCTGCCTAACATGGACTGGGATTCTGTTCCAGAGTGTAGGGAGCCTCTGGGTTATGAATCTGTCCCTCCAGCACGTCCTATTTATTTCTCTGTTGAGGTTCAAATCTCTTGCTCTTGTGGCTTTTATGGATTTGGATTTTCTGAGGTGGAGCATGTCCATTAATTCCGGATTGGACATGGCCTTGTACGTCAGGCATAGATCACCTCTGAGTAGGCGGTATGCGACTGAATAGAGCTGGAGTTTCTTCAGCCGGGCAGCATATGACATATGTTTGAGACCTTTTATCCTCTTGGTGAGGAACTTTTGGGGTCTTTCCAACTGCTGCAGGTGTCGGGTAAGATGCATCCCAAATGGGGCATTGTACTCAATCATGGGCCTGATAAGAGAAGAGTACAGGGGCGCAATGACCTCTCTTGATCTAGATGTGAATCCCTTCATGATAAGGTGGGCAATATAGAAGGTTTTCCTAACCACTTTGGCAATGTGAGTGTCAAATGAGAGGTTACTGTCAACTTGGGTCCCTAGGTCCCTGATTACCTCTTCCGTACTTAATGGATTACCACCTATGTGGTAATTTGTGGGTACCTTGTTTTTCCCAAAGGGTATGACTATACATTTTTTGGCGTTCAGCTTAAGGCCATGGCTCTGGCACCAATTATCCGTTTCTATGAGGCCTCTCTGAAGGATGTTTGTGTCCGCTGGAGTATCAATTATGGCGCCCAGTTTGCAGTCATCTGCGAACTTTGTCAGCCACAATCCTCCTATGTTTGCCTGTACCTCGGAAAAATAAATGCGGAACAAGAGGGGTCCCAGGACTGAGCCCTGTGGGACACCGCTTGTGACTGGCTTAGAGTCTGACATGGCTCCAGCAACTCTGACCCTGTGGGTTCTGTCCTTGAGCCAGTTTGCAACCCATCTCGTGACATAAGGGTTTACATTTAAGCTGGTGAGTTTGTCTATGATGCCCGAGTAGGGTATTGTGTCAAAGGCTTTTGCAAGGTCAAGGTAGGCTGTGTGAACTGCCTTACCCTCATCAATGGCCTTAGTGACGGTTTCAAAAAAGTCGACCAAGTTCAAAAGGCAGGATCTGCCCTTGACAAAGCCGAATTGGGTAGGATCCAATGTCTGTAGGTCCCCAATGTCTTTGTTTATGAGTTCCATAATGATCCTCTCCATAGCTTTGCAGACCAGGCTCGTCAAGCTTATGGGGCAGTAATTTCCAGGGTCCGTAGAAGCACCGCCTTTGTGAAGTGGGACCACTGTTGCCGTACGTCACTCTTTGGGTACGTATCCTGTAGTAAGGCTAAGATTAAACAGCAGCCTTATGTGTGGGTTTAGTTCCTCTTTGAGTTCATGTAGCACACAGCCCGGGACACCATCCGGTCCCATTGATGCTGTGTTTTTAGCTTTAGAGAGGGCGGCTGTCACCTGAGCATCTGAGATGTTAGGGAGGCTACACTCTGCTGGGATAGTTATTTCTCCTTTTGGGGGGGAGGGGGAGGAGAAATTTGCACTGAACCTGTCTGCCAGAATGTTGGCAATGTCAGTGGGTTCAGTGTATTTTGTGTCATTTTGGACTAATTCTGAGCATATCTGGGAGTTTCCACCCAGGTTTCTAACATAGCTAAAGAAGGCCTTGTGATTGTCTTTTGTGTCTTTTGCGATTTTTCTCTCAAAGTTGGCCTTGGATAATTTTATGAGTGATCGTAGTTTTTTGCTAGTACTAATCAGAGATGCCTTCCCTTTTGGGGATTTTGCTCTGTCATGTAGAAGCTTCCTCCTCCTGTTGTAAAGTTTGTTAATGGCTGGGGTCCACCAGACAGGGCGCCTGCCTTTGGGGGAATGGGTCTTGGTTTTATTTGGGATTGCACAATCCATGCATTTTTGAAGGTGCCCATAGAAGGCATTTATAACGGATTCAGCGGTGTGGGTTGTGGTTTCCTCTGGCCCAGGGGCCTTGAAGGATGCCACTTCAGTCTTAAGAAGTGTGAAGTTGGCTTTTGAGAAGTTCTTCACTGTGGTCTTTTGTGCAGGGGGTGGGGGCGGGATGTGGATTTCCAGTGAGATTAATTTATGGTCTGATCTCACCAATGAGGGGTATACTTCCGGTGTGGAGCATTTTGTCCCCATGTTTGTTATGATCAGGTCTAGTATATTATTTCCTCTTGTGGGAGTGGTGACTAGTTGTTCCATCACATTTGAGTTTATGAATTCTAGGAACCTTTGGGCTAGGGTGTTGGGGCTTGAGTAATGTTCCCAGTCTATGTTTGGGTAGTTGAAGTCTCCCAAAATGATGGTATTTGGAGAGACATTCATACTCTCCAGTGTCTTCAGGAAGGCTGAGTGGGGTTCCTGAGTTTGAGAGGGTGGTCTGTAGCATGCTACAAACTGTAGGGAAGTTTTGCCTATGGTTAGTTGCACCTGGATGGTCTCCGATGCTTCGTGCGTTGCCACTAACCTGGAGGTGTGGGTATCTTTGATGAATATGGATACTCCCCCCTCCTTTTGTGGTTCGGTCCAAGTTTTGGGGCCGGAAAGCATGATATGAGGTAAAACCTGGTAGTGCTGGGGTGCTCTCAGGAGCCTTGAACCAGGTTTCAGTCACTGCACAGACATCTATGTTCTCCATACTGAGGAAGGCTTGAGGCGTGCATCTTGAGGTTTAGACTTCTGGCATTGAGCAGCATTACCCTTAGTTTTTTCCACTTGTGTTTTCTAGGGAGGTAGGTTTGTCTTTTGAGCCTTGCCTAAAAAAGGCACTATGGGGGTGGCAAGAGCCTTGGCCAATATCCGGAAGCCCAGGGGTGACAGGTGCAAGCCATCCCTTGCGAAGCAGCGTGGCTTGTCAAGCATGTCATCCCAAGCAGACAGACATTGGATCCCCTTAGAATGACACCAGTAATTAAGCCAATTGTTAAAACTGATCATTTTGTCTTTGTACTGTGGCATCATTCTTGGTGAGGGTAAGATGCTGCTCAGGGTCAGGGTCATACCGGCCTGGGCTGCATAATCAGAGAGCTCCTCTATGTCTCTTTTCATGTAGTCCAGGGAGGTACATCTCAGGTCGTTCACACCGGCATGGACAATGACATATTTGCACTTGCTTTGGAGTGACCCGAGTACTTGTGTTATGTGGCGGATTCTAACGCCTGACAGGCAGCTTACTGTAACCTTTTCCTTGTTCAGTCTGGTGAGCGGGATGTCAGTGTGTCTGACTATGGATTCACCTATTACAAGTGTGTCTGGCATGTTGTTTGGCCTTGAGGGCTGTGACTGTTTAGCACACTGACTGTGTGAACTATGTGTTGCATGCGCTATGTCTTGAGGTAGTGGTTGCTTGGGTATCTGCTTCCACAATCCCCATGCTTCCTTTTGCAAAACTACACGAGGAAATTTCAGTAGGTTCTGAAGACCACTTGGTCTCAGTATGCACATCCCTTAGATGTCTTGGTTCCCTTTCTCCCTTGCCTGAAAACAGAGCTCCTTTGGTGGATCTGTGGATCTAGCAGCTATCTCAGAATCCAGGCATTCCTCTTCTCATACCCCATCCTTCTCAGCAGCTCTTCACAGACACCTCAGATCTAGGTTGGGGAGCAGCCTTTGCTTCCAGCAAGGTTCAGGGTATTTTTTTCCTCTGCTCAGCAGAGGGAACATATCAGCATCAGGAAGATGAGAGCCCTGATTCTGGCCTTGCAAGCCTTTCATCCTCTTTTCCTACAATGTCCTTTCAAAATTCTTGCAGACAAACCACTGTCCTATGGTATATAAACAAACAAGGAGGTACTAAATCTTACCTTCTTTGTCATCTAGCCCCCCGGGCATGGGAACTGGCTGTCCAGTACAAGGTAACTCTACATGCTGTATACCACCTCTCAGCTCAGAATTCAGTGGCAGACTCTTTATAAGCAGCTCCATGACACAATCCCATGAGTGGATGCTTCACAGGGATATGTTCCTGGACCTAGTTCACCTGTGGGATACTCCAGTTGTGACTCTCTTTACCTCTTTTCAGAACAGACACCTTCCTCTATTTTTGTCCCAGGGTTCCTCACCCTCGGGCTTGGAAGGTGGATGCTATCTCTTTCTCATGGTAGGGGATGTTTCTTTATGCATCCCCCCCATTCAGAAAGTTCTGTTGAAAATTCAACAGAACAAACCAAAAATCGTGTTGGTGACTCCCTTTTGGCCAAGACAGCAGTGCTTCCCTCTTCTGCGGTTAGACAGGGGCCATTACTACAAGTTGCTTCTCCGGTTGGACCTACTCTCACAGGATAAGGGATACCTGATCCACCTACATTTATTAACCTTACAGCTGACTCTCTGGGTGATCAAATTTTGATTCCTTTCAGGCATCTTTTTTTCACAGGACATACGTAGGGTTTTGCAGGAGGCCAAGAAACACAGTACTGGGAAATCTTACATTTCATAATGGAAACTATTTTCTTTTTGGTGCCACAAAAAAAAAATCTAGATCCACTTTCTGTGGGTATCCCAGTGGTGCTTTCTTACCTGTGTGAATTGCTTAACAGTGGTATCTCTCATTCCTCAGTGAAGATCCACTGCTCTGCTCTGTCTGCCTGTTTGACACCTCCTTTAGCTTCCAGACTGGAGGTTAAACTTTTTTTTAAAAGGCGTCCTACATATGAAACCTCCCAAGAAACCAGTGCCTCCTCTTCCTTGGCATCCCGACTGTGTCTTAGAGAAGCTTACCAAGGCTCCTTTTGAACCAGCGACCTCTGCTTTTCTAAAGTTTTGCACTTGGAAGACAGTGCTTCTGGTAGCCCTGACTTCTGCTCAAAGGATTTCTGAGATTCAGGCATTGATAGCTTCCCCTCCTTTCTTGGTCTGTTACAAGGATAAGTGTCTTTGAGAACTAACGCATCTTTCATGCCTAAAGTGGTGAATGAGTTTTCTCTTAATCAGTCCATTCAGTTGCCCACTTTTTTCCCTTCACCACAGTCCACCAGTGAGAATATTTTACATTCCTTAGATGTGCATAGGCAACTCAGATTTTACGTAGACAAGACAAAATCTATTAGGAAATTGGATCAACTCTGTGTCCTTTCACCACAGGGCTCTGGGTTTGCCTGCTTCCAAACAAACAATTTCTTCTTGGATTTCTAAAGCCATTATGTTTTGTTATGACGTTCATGGGAAATCTCTGCCATCCCCTGTCAGAGCTCACTCTACCAGATCTGCGCCCTCATCAGGAGCTTTCTTTAAAGGTCTGGATACCCACTCCATTTTGCAGGCTGGTACTTTGTCATCTGTTCAAACTTGTACTAAACATTACAAGTTGGTTACGATCTCTAGATCTAGGGCAGGGTTTGCTAGAGCAATCTTGCATGGCTTTGTAGAAAATGTTGCCTCACCTTCTTCCTCTGCTCCCTCCTCTTCCCTCGGTTCCTCCTGAGCTTTTCACTCTCCCATATGTAAAGAATATTGCAACATTGAGTAGAAGGGCATAGAATAGTTGTGTAAAATCTTACCATAACCGTAGATGTCCTTCTCTTCTATGTTGCAGTATTCTGTCCCAGCCGCCTTCCCCCTACAACTTGCTCTTTCTTCGAGTGACTGGTCTTTGGTTTCTTTTTCCACTTGGAGCTAACTTATTCTGAGGATGATACGTGCAGACGTCCCTTTTATGGCTTACTTTGTCAGGACCTATGTGCAACATCCCACGTACTGGCAGTGGCTGTAAGCTTTTATATACAGGGCTGATATTGGGTCGAAGGTGCGGACTATTACCCATATGTAAAGAATACTACAACACAGAAGAGAAGGACATCTATACTCATGTTAAGATTTTACACAGCTATTATTTACTCCACATACAAAGCTACTTGGCATAACAAGAAAAAACACTCTTAAATACTATTTGCATATCCATAACATAAAGAAAACTCATCAAAAACTAGGCACCCTACATAGAGTAAAGAAATTCATTATAGACTCTGTCAAGGTAACTCTAGCTGCCACTTGCCTGTTACCCTCTCTCCTGTATGGAGACCCTGTCATGACCAATCTACAAGCCTCACTTAGTGCTAAATTTGAACAGTGCTTTAACAAAGTTGCCAGATCGTCACCTCCTGTATCTCGAATGGCACTGTAGAGGAGGCTTCCTAACATAAACCTCAACAGGTTTGTTCCTTTTTCATTACATGGGACCCCCCTTTTGTATTTAACATAATCTTCAGTTGGCTCTCAATATTGGAAGCATATAACTTTATGCTAGGCAAGCTTGATCTGAGGAAGTTTGATGAAACAGGAATCATGAAGAAGAGGAGTCAGAGCCCTCGATCCAAAGGTTTAAATGTGCCGAGACCAGATCAGTCTCAACAGTTTAACCAGACAGATGTAAGACAACATGGCTGTATTGTTACGGTGAGTACATAACTCGTTTATGTGGTTGTAAACTCTACTAAATTACTGTTGATCTGCCTTTGAAAAAAACATGCTTCTTAATGTCATGTAAATTATTTTCTCTTTTATTGTTTTCCATAAATTCTAGAATACACTTCTCAGAACATTTACCTAATACTGAGATCAAACTAACTGGTCATCAGTTTTCCATCCCTGTTGTTTTCCCTTTTTTATGATTTGGAGTGACAGCTGACTTTTTCCATGTAGTTGGAACATGTTTTCTAAGCAAGGAATTAAATATTCCTGTTAGTGGTATTTCAATATCTTTTTTTTTAAATAGTAGTCTAGGATTTTGTTCAATGCTACACATGTTTTTTTGTAACTTTATATACTTCCTAATGTTATTACAGGACAAACATGTTGAAAAGTTTCTAATTTGTCAAGCCTAATAATATTACTGTATAGTCTAATATTTATAAAGAACTTATTAAAATCATTAGCTATGTCAGTTGAATTAAACTGCTTATCTTTAATTTCCACAGACAGGACTGGATTTATTATTTTCTACATTGAATTACTGTACTTATAGTAATAATTTTTATTTGTTTGTGTTTATATTTCATATTTTTTTATGCTTGATCTTATACTGAAGTAACTTGGCAATTTTGCTCAGTTTACTCTTATATTCAATTCCGTATTTTTTTGTATATTTGAATTTTTTCTTCTTCTTTTACAGTGTTAGTCTGTATTCCACCAATAAGGACATTTTTTTTTTCTTGTATTAGATTTGCCAGATGCAAATTCCGGTAATAACGGCCACACAGGTAAAAAAAAAACGCACTCTCCAAAGCTAAGAATACAGCATCCATGGGACCAGATGACATCCCGGGCTGTGTATTACATGAACTACAAAATGAACTGGCACCTCACCTAAGTGTCATGTTTAATCATACCCTCACCTCAGGCTTCGTGCCCACTGAGTGGATCCACCTTGGATCCCGGGAACTACCGCCCCATCAGTCTGACAAGCCTGATCTGCAAGGCCATGGAACGTATTATCATGGAACTTGTAAACAAAGACATTTGCAACCTTAAAACACTGGACCCCACCCAGTTTGGGTTTCTGAAGGGCCGATCTTGTCTCCTAAACCTTATTGACTTCTTCGAATCAGTCTCCAGAGCCGTGGATGAGGGTAAGGCAGTCCACACAGCCTATCTGGATCTTGCCAAGGCCTTTGACACGATCCCCCACTCTGGAATCATAGATAAACTTAGATAAACTTACTAAGCTGGGCATTAATCCCTACATCACTCAGTGGGTTGCCAACTGGCTTACTGACAGAACCCACACTGTAAAAGTAGCTGACTCCAAATCCAGCTCCAGACAAGTGCCAAGTGGAGTAACTCAGGGTTCAGTCCTGGGACCTCTCTTGTTTGGCATCTACTTCTCAGAAGTACAGGCCAACACTAAGGGACTCTGGCTAACAAAGTTCAAAGATGACTGCAAACTGGGAGCCATTATTGAATCCCCAAATTATGTAGATACTCTACAAAAGGGCCTTACGTTAACAGATGCTTGGTGCCAGAGCCATGGGCTCAAGCCCAATGCCAAGAAATGTATAGTTATCCCCTTTGGGGAAAAACCATGTACCCATGAATTATCACATAGGTGGCAGTACACTAAACACCGAAAGTGTGATACGAGACTTAAGGACACAGGTGGACAGTGAACTCACCTTCAATAACCACATTGCCACAACAGTCAGGAAATTCTTCTATGTGGCACACCTCATCACTAAGGGCTTTTCATCCAGAAAAAAGGAGGTCATTGTCCCTCTGTACTCACCCCTCATTAGACCCATTATAGAATACAATGCCCCATTTGGTATGTACATCTCAAGACATCTGCAGCAACTTGAAAGGCCACAGAAATACCTCACTAAAAGAATCACAGGCCTAAAGCAGATGCCCTATGCTGACCGCCTTAAAAAACTCGAGCTATATTCTGTCACATATAGTCTACTCCGAGACGATCTCTGCTTAACATACAAGGCCATGTCAAACCCAGAGCTGTTGGACATGCTACACTTAAAGAAATCCCAATCCCTCAGAGCCACACACTCCAGGGATCTAAATCTTGTCATCACAATAAACACAACATGCTGGAGGGATAGGTTCCTGACCCAGAGACTCCCCAGACTCTGGAATAGACTGTCCATACATGTCAAGCAGAGCGCCTCTTTGGTCCTCTTTAAAAGGAACCTTGATGATTGGAAGGGAGAAAGGAAATTCACCCCAGGGATCACGTCAGTCACCCTACTAGATAGGGGTCCAGGGAAGTAAATAGTGTGGGAAGAAATAGCCAGGGAATATTGTTATGGCTAGGCTTGTGTAGGTCCTAGGGCCAATAGCCTAGTACCAACCTATGACTTTCATAATAGAGTAACCACCATCATTTACTGATGATAAATCATACTAATCAGTTTCTTTAGCAGGACATTATAATCTGTTTCACTATATTCCTCTCTCTTTGAGTTGTTCTTCAGAAGTCCATTGGTTTTCTTTGTTAACATTTAAACTTTACTCTGTAGTGGAATCCAGTGATGTGGAAGTAGAAATACTAACAGCTGATTTATTAGATTAGTCAGACAGTATATGAATAACAGCATGCTATCTTCAGCCAAATATAGATAGAATTAAACACAAAAATGTCTTGAACTAGAAGCAAAATTCAATAATGGTGAAATAATTATGTACTCAACTGTTGGGTTTGAATCTGACTCAACCATTACTAAAGCTTGTGGCCAGTAAATCTCTTGAGCTCTTCCCTTACCCATGACGCACCGACCCCTAACCTAAGATCTCGTTTGCTTCTTTTCGCAAAAGATTTGGCCAGCTTGAACTCTCGAGCATGTATTGAGATAAGTGCTTTTTTTCTTGATAGTTTCTCTTCTTTAACATATAAATATATTTTTTCCATTACCCTGTACACTTAGTGTAATTCTTTTTTTACCGTAGTCACCCCTTCACTGGAGGAGTCAGTATTTCTGGAAGCTTTTGGAGCTGGCCTGTCTACTACCTGGGCTACTCCACCCACAGATGAGCTGACTGATTTAGTCTCTAGGCAGGTGTGGAAGAAACCTGACTCAGTTGAGCCAATCTCTAAGAGGCCAGATCAGATTATGGCTCAACCTGTCAGGCAGGGGGTGCTAGTGGATGCTATGGTCATGGTGGCAGCCACCAGGAAGGAACTTGCTGAAAAAAGTTAATCTGTTCATTCCCCTAACAGGAATTTAGGACAATGGACAGATTTGGGAAGTGTGTTTATGTGACTTTTGCTGTTAGGTTGCTTAACTCTTTGGCACATTTTCCTAGGCTGCAGAGGAACTTGATCTAGGAACTTTCAAAATCCCTTTATGGGACCATTACTGCGGAGGCTCAATCTTCTGTGGTCTGTCAGTTGGCTACCCTTCATTGTAAATTTGTCCATGAGGCTTGTCACACATGCAGCTGAAGGTGCCTCAAGGGCAGCAGGTTCAGGCATATCCATTAGGCGGCATGCCTGGATGCGCTTCTGTGATTTTGTGTCCTCATTCATCAATGCACCCTCTGACAGCAGTTCATTGTTTGGCCGAAAAGTGAAGGACACACTCAACAGGTGTGTGTGAGAAGGATGGAAAGACCCTGTCTGTAGTGGGCATACTTTTTCTTTACCCCCCAAAGATCTTTTTCTAGGAATCAATGAGGGGTTTGGAAGATTTGGTGTGTTTCTGAAAGTTACAGGGTCCTTTCAGGACACCCATGGAGATGGTCCCCCAAGGGGCAGAGATGGGAACTGTAATGGACAGTGATGCCCCCATGGCAGAGGAGGCCTTCTAAACCAGGGTCCAGAAATTCTTTCTCTGATGGACCCTATGACCGCTCCTGAAAGAAGACCCAATTTTCCATCTCTGGAGGCAATTGGGGGTCAACTGTCACCGCACAAGAGAGCCTGGCTAGAGATAACAAGATAGACTTGAGTGCAGGGGAATACTTCCACTAACAACTGTATGCAAAATTTCCGATGTTCCATCCAGTCAGAGGAAAGCAGCAGCATAAGAAATACAAAAGCTGCTAGAAAAAGAATCATCCAAGAGGTCCCACCAGCTCACTTCCTGAACTTAGTCAAGATTTGACATATGTTTCGGGTGACCATGGTTCAGTCCATTCTACCCTTACTGGGCAAGGACAACTGGATGTACTGAGTAAACCTTAAGGATGCGTGCTATCACATAAAGATGAACATACATTCCAGAAGGTATTTATGCTTCGGCTGGGAGCCAGTCACTTTCAGTTCAGAGCACTGCCCTTTGGCCTCACTACAGCTCCCAAGTTGTTCACTAAATGCATGACAGTGGTAGCATCTCACCTGAGGCTGCAAGAATTCCAACCACCCCGACCAGGCATCTACTAACAAGAACAAGAGAGAGCACATTCTTCAGATTTGTTCTCAACTGGGGATAACCATAAATTATAAGAAGTATCAGTTACAGCCAGCTCAAACTTTAGAATTCACAGGGGCAGTCTTCAACACGATATCAGTGACAGCTTCTTTTCCTCTCTCAAGAGTACAGAATATTAGATTCCAGGTCAAGAAAATAATTTGCAGTACCAAAACTTTAGTCCAATTGACCCTTCAAGCTTTGGAGTTAGTTAGCTGCCATATTCTTAGTTCCTCTAGCAAGATTTCATATGAAAATTCTTCAGTGGATTCTATTAACACAATGATGGATTTTTTACTAGTGCATGTCGGCACAAATAAGAATTAGTCAGGCATGTAAACGATACCTCTGGTGGTGGATTCAGTCAGGTAAGGTTCTACAAGGCCATCCTTTCATTCGCTTTCAGTCCAAGGCCATAGTGTCTGTGGGCACTTCCCAGATTGGGGGGAGCACTCCTAGAGATGAGAGCAGTGCTGTTAGCACTGCAGGCCTTCCAGGACAATCCTCCATTTAGGGACAGTTGCGATTCAAACAGACAGTATGTCAGTAGTTTGGTATATCAACAAACAAGGAGATCTTACCCCTTGTGTCACGAAGCACTGAGTGTGTGGCAATGGGTGATCTCAACCAACTGCTTTCTCATAGCTACGCACATTCTGGAGAAGTCCAGAATGATAGGAGACAAATTGAACAGGTCCATTCTTCTACCTCACAAGTGGGTTTTTAACAAGGAAGTGACAGAAATGATTTTCTGTCAATGGGGCTAGCCTTGCTGTGATCTTTTTGCTTTTCCCATGAACGACAAATGCAGCAGCTACTTTGCTCTAATCCCCACTCTAGGAGAATCACCAAGGGATGCTGTACTCCACAATTACTTCAAGCTTCCACACCAATTCCCCTAATTCCAAAATTCCTGCAGGTCGAAGAGCAAAGTCATCCTCATTGCACCTTACTGGCCTCGACAAATTTGATTCCCCTTCCTATGGCCTCATCTGATTTACAAACTTTGGATTCTGGATCCAATTCCAGACCTCCTGCCTCACCTGACAGGTATGATTCATCAGTATATCTCAAACCTCAAGGTGACAACATGGTTTCTCCAATTCCATTAATTGCTAGACAACCGATGTTGTCTTCCCCCGTTCTTTATATTCTGTTATCTTCGCATAGGCCTTCTGCAAGAAAACGTTACACACATAACTGGAAAAGGTTAATTTACTGGGCATAGAAAAATACATTGAACTTTTCTCAGCTTCTGTACATAGTATACTTGAATTTTTGGCAACCATTTTTAATGAGGGAGCTAGCTCCTCTACAATTAAAGTTCAGTTAGCAACACTGTAATTTTCATATTGGATTTGAAAACTTCTGTGGTCTCTTCAGCACTTTGTAAAGCAGTTTTTGAGAGGCACATTCCTGCTAAGAACCCCATATGAAAATTCTACTGCTGCATGGGATTTGAACTGGGTACTGCAGGCCTTAATTAATTCTCCCTGAGAACCAGCAGTTAAATGTGATCTTAAGTTCCTGACCTGGAAAACTATCTAATGGTCATTACCTCTGGTAGAAGAATTTCGGAGCTTTAAGCATTGTCTTCTAATCCTCCCTACTTGATCTTTCATAAGGATAGTGTCATATTACTTAACAACTTTTCTTTCCTTCTTATGGTGGTGCTAGAATCGAGTATCAATCAGTCCATTAATTTACCAGTTTTCTTTCCTAAATTTACAAACAAACGTGAATATGTTGCATTTGTTGGATGTTCACAGACAATTAGGTTTTTACTTGCATAGAACAGAAGAAATTAGGAAATCAGATCAGTTATTTGTGTCCTTTGCAGATTCTAAATTGAGCACATCAGTTGCAATGGTAACTTTAGCCAGGTGGCAGATTGCATATCAGTTCTGTACAAGTTGGATCTAACCTTACCAAAACCTTTGAGTCCATTCTACTAGCTGTATGGCTACTTCTTCAGTGCTTCTATCTAGAACTTCCATGGACGATATATGTGCGGCTGCAACTTGGACCAGTCCTCATACTTTTATCACTCATTATAAATTGAATCTGGTCTTGAGGGAAAGAGCAGCCTTTGGCTCAACTGTGCACAAGAATATCCTTCCTTAGAGTACTCCTGGGATTTTAAGTAGCAGGGGACTCTGTCCCAACAGTTGAAGATAGAATGAAAATTGACATCATCAGACAAAAAAGTTATGTACTTACCATAAAGTTCCATATTTGCTGTCCATTTTCATTCTTCCTCAACTTCCTGCCCACTAACCCCCCATCCCCATTTCATTAAGAATTTCTGGAAGAACAAGACACTATGAGGACACCACATTCTTTTATATTGAGATTGAGATGTGGCATTTCTCTCAGAAAAATTGTAATATTCTTTTTGCTTTATGTAAAACAGCAAACAAGATCTGAGGTATGTTAGGGGTTGGTGCGTTATGTGTAAGGGAGAGTTCAAGAGTTTTGGTGGCCATGAGCTTTGGTAATGGCTGAATTTAATGCGAGCCCAACAGTTGAGGAAGAATGAAAATGGGCAACACGGATGGAACATTATGGTAGGTCTATAACTTTTTTTCTCTGACAGAGTACTCTGTAGTATAGTTTTAAAGTCTGCCAACACATCACATTCCCAAAATACATGTTCCCGGTTACCTCTTTCTTCCTCAGCACATCTCCAGCATTTGGTATCTACCTAAGGAAAAATTCTGTGAAGTTTGCTTGGGGTATTAAAATACCTATACAAATGCATCCAAGCAAACATCCTAAACCTTCTGGACTTTGTTGCATACTTGGGAGCCTTACGTGTCATCCTTTTGTTCCCTGGTAAATTGCTTTTCTAGTCTCTGTTCCCAGTCTTTTCTAACCTCTTCTGATTGAGTCTTATGCAATATTTTATATGCCCTACTAATAATTCTTCCCTTTTTAACAGCAGCTTCTGTTCTGGATTCAACTAAAAACTCTATCAGAGCAGGTCTTTCACTTAGGACTTCCCTATCCCATTCCCTTTGCCTATGCTCTGAAATTAATCCTTGATGGGGAAGACTGCCTCTAACCTGCAGTCCAGTCTTCCTTTTGGCCTCATCCCCACTGTATTATTGTTCCCTCCCTAGTTATTTGCTCCCAATACATTAGTTCCTTTGACAGTTTTCTCCAGTAAATTCCAGCTCCTTCTTGCCTATTGTCTGTACTACCCTTACTGCACTCATCCCTATTGGCAAAATCTCCTTTCTCCATTCATATGTCTGCTTAGTTCTTGGAATACATTCTGCAACTTTATGAATATAATATTCTGTATGGTGGTTATTCTTCTTAAGGGTTTGCTTCCAAAATCCTACTGTCTCCTTAATTTTTCAACTCCCTCTGCTTCATCATTCCTTTCCACTTTGTTATAAACTTCTGATCTGATGTTGTTAATCTTCTTTCCATTCATCACTGTTGGGGTTCGGTTCTGAGCCCTTGGTACCAAGTCGGCCTAATGCCAAACTCATGCCAGCCAAAAACTCTTGAGCTAAGCTTCTACCCACAATGCCCTTCTCCCTGTTGCCTCAGATCTCATTTGCCATGTAGCCATAAAGCCAAGTTTCAGCCGAGCTCTCAGCTAAGTGAAAATTTTTTGATATCTCTTAGGGTTTTTTGTCATGACTGTGGTTTATATTGATAATTCTATATTTTATAGTTATGTTTAGAACCTTTCACTCCTGCTTCTACCCGTTTTGTAAACTTTTAAGTACCATTGGTGGTACGGCCTCTCTCTCCCCTTGTGGCATTCCTTGAATACCATCGTTGGTACCTCTTTCCCTTTTTTCTGAATAGTTGTGTTTTTTGACATATTTCTTGGGTATTGTGTGTATTTAGATAAGTTTAGATGTAGAGATAGCAGGGTTTAAAAATATTTCCTATAGTATTCTACCTTTGATTGTTGTGTGTAATTTTCATGATGTGTGATAAAAAGGGTACATTGGGTTTCAAACATTGGGCTTCTTGTAAGGGTAAGCTTCCGAATAGTGACTTTCATGATGATTGTGTTTATTGTTAGGGGGTGTGCCCTATCTTTCAGTACAACCCCCCTGTGTGATTTGTCAAAGTTTCAGTCCACTCAATCTGAACGAGCGCAAGAATAAGTTGATCCTGAAGGGCCTACTTAAGTCACCCTTTTCAAAGGCCCTTTCTGCGATGGAGGTCTCCCCCCCTCCAATTAAGGTTAAGAAAAGGTCCCTTTCTGTTCCCTCTTCACCATCTTGTGACCAGGGTAAATCTGTGAAACCTAAAGTGCCAAAACTATCTTCGGAGCACAAGTCTGCCTTGTTGGCACCGACCTCTCCTGCTCTAGCTATGACCGTTACTATGTCGGCGCAAGCTTTGTCTCCGATACTGTCTCTGGCACCGACTATTGACCTTACTACAATTACTATGACTTCGGTACCAGGTGCCACTTCGGCACAGTGCACGCCTTCGATGCATATCTCTACAGTTACGCTTGAACCTTCCGTGTCCGCTCCGAGTGCCCCTTTGGGGCTGAGCTCTTTTATGGCCCCGATAAATATAAATTTGACCCCACTGCTTCCATTCTTCAAACTTGACACATCAATGCTGGTAGATTCCACATCACAGACCCAATACTCTCCATCCATTGACCCATTTCTAGGGCAGGTGTACAGTCCGTTCCTAGAGCGACCTGACTCCCCATCAGGAGTAGCCACTAGATCCACCAGGATCCTTTCAGAACTTGATGTGGTGCATCTTGTGGACCAGTTGTTAACAGCCAGGGGGATACCCACTCCTTCCAGGACCCATCCTCCTGCAGGACTTGGGTTGACTTCTCCACGGACTCCATCCTGTTCTCCTACTTTGACCATACCAGTTCGAAAGCCCTCTGCTCCGTCATTTTTGGAACACCCTGACTTAGCACCTGTAGTGGACCTCAGTGGGTCTCCGGGACTGTCTCTTTGGTCCTCTGTTCCCGCTGAACCAGTCCTTCCTCCACCCCAGGATTGGGCTGCAGGCTCCTCTGTTCATGGCATGGTTCGAGAGTTTCTTTGGCTCCATCCACGGTGTCGAGAGTCCTGTCTGCACCGATCCTGCTTGAGGCTCCATCCTCTGGAGTGGGTTTGACGGAGCAGGGTGTGACCCCGGTTCCAAGGTTATCCTTCTCTGTTCCGGGCTCCCATCCCTTGTTGGGCGGACCTGCTTTCCGTGCTGTGGAGAGGGCACTTTCTTCTGGAAGCATTCTGCTGAAGTCGGAACCCCAGACTTCTCCACCTGAGCTACAGCTGTCACAGGCCACCTCCCCTGGGACACTGGGCATGAAAGCCGCAGGACCCTCCATTGCAGGGTACCCCCTCTTCTGAGGCCTCCTCAGAAGTCCCCACTGAGGAGCCACCACAGAAGAGATCGTGCAAGAGGAAGCACGTAGACTCACCTGAGGAGTCTCTAACAGAAGACATGGATTTCAATGATGGGGAAGGGTCCCCATGGTCACCCCCTAAGGATGTCTCCTTCAGAGAAATCCTTGAAATATTGAAACAGAGGGGTGACTGGAAGCCCACTAATCCTTTTTTCGAGGAATCCGTGTTTCTGCAGGCTTTCCGTGCCTGCCCATCTACCTCTTGCAGACAGGCTAGTTCAGCTCATGGTGCAGCGAGCCTGGAAGAACCCTGATTCTGTTGAGGCCATCCCTTGGAGACCTGAAAAGATACTTTCTCCACCTGAGGATAACCCACATTGGTCCAAAGGTTTACCAGTCGATGCTCTGGTGGTGGCGGCGGCCACGTAAAAGGATCTCGCTGAAGAGAGTCCTACTGTTCACTCACCCAACAGAGAGTCCCGGGCCGTGGACAGATTGGGGAGGTGAGTCTTTGCTTCAGTGACCTTTGCCATCCGGCCCCTGAACTACTTGGCACATTTTACAAGGCTCCAAAGAGACTTGATCTCTGAACTCTCTAACACTCGCAGGACAGGTATCTGACGAGGCAAGGGATAAAGTTGGCACCCAACCCTGGAATCTGTCTCTAATTCGTCCATGAGGTTACTCTCACACGCAGCCGAAGGGGTGGCTAGAGCTGCGGGTTCAGGCATAGTTATGAGACGCCATGCTTGGATGCGCCTTTGTGACCTCGTGGACCTTTTCAAGTTTTCCTTCCTGAATGCTCCCATCAAAGCGTCTTCCCTTTTGCCCCCAAAGTGAAGGATGCTCTCTGGCCAGGTGTGAGCAGGACGGTAAGACCCTGTCTGCCATAGCTCTACGTTTTTCCAACCCTCATTGCTCCTTTTCCAGGAACCAGAGGAGTGGCAAGATGTGGCACAAAAAAATTTCAGGGTCCTTTCCGTACCAAGCGTGGTGATGATACCCCCAGGGGTTGAGGGGGGTAACAGTTCTGGAAGACGTCCCAACAGAGGCAAAGGGGATCCACGTAATCAAGGACCCAGAGATTCTTTTTCTGGGCACCCTCATCAGCGCTCCTCAAGTGCAGCCCGATTGCTTTCCTCTGGAAGCAGTCGGGGGTCGTTTCTCTCTGAACCAAGTTGCCTGGCATTTAATAACCACCGATCGTTGGGTGCAGAAGATCATAACCAGAGGTTGCACCATTCCCCTCATCACTTACCCAAAGCTCCCAGCAAAACTTCCCAACATTCCACCCAGTCAAAGGGAAGAAGCAGCTTCTGGAATAAACGAGCTGTATCAAAAGAGAGTCATCCAATTAGTCCCACCAGACCAATGCAGATCCGAATTTTACTCAAGATTCTTTTTGGTGCCAAAAAAGACAGGAGACTGGAGACTCATTCTGGATCTCATCAATTTGAACAAATCTGTTGCCCAAACCAAATTCCAGATGGTCACGGTTCAGGCCATTCGTCCTTTTCTAAGAGAAGGCGATTGGATGTGCTCGATAGATCTTCGGGATGCGTATTACCACATAAAAATGGACAAGCGCTCCAGGAGTCTTCTTCGCTTCCAGCTAGGAGCCAATCATTACCAGTTTTGTGCCCTGCCTTTTGGACTCTCTACAGCCCCTAGAGTGTTCACAAAGTACATGGCAGTGGTTACAGCTCACCTGAGACTACAAGGATTCCGGGTGTTTCTGTATTTGGACGATTGGCTCCTTACTGCCCCACCAAGCATCTTCTGGTAACAGCCCTGCAATACACCCTTTCATTGGCAAAACTTTTGGGGATAACTGTGAACTGGGAGAAATCCAATCTTGCTCTGGTCCAGAAGATAGAATTTATCGGAGCAGTCTTCAACACCTGCTCTTGTCTGGTGTCGCTCCCAGGTCACAAACATCAGAGATTGAGGCTTCAGGTCTGGGTGATACTCTGTCAAAACAAAGTCTCAGCAAGGGAGGTTCTTAAGGTTCTAGGATCCATGTCAGCTTCCATACCAATAGTGCCTCTTGCGAAACTGCAACATGTGAATACTACAGTGGCCTCTTCTCAATGGTTTCCGAATTACCACCCTCTATGTTTGCAGATTCAGATAACCAATTCTTGCAAGCAGGACCTTCTTTGGTGGATGAGGCCAGACACAGAATTTTGGAGACGTTCATTCCAGCCCCCTCAGCCCAAAGCCATTGTGACCATGGATGCTTCCCTGATAGGGTGGGGAGGCCATTTCCAGGGAAAGACAGTCCAAGGCGCATGGTCCACGATGGAGGAGGCCAACCTTCATATCAACATTCTAGAACTGAGAGCGGTGCTGTTAGCATTGCAAGCATTCCAAACTGTTCTTCCTTCTGGAACGATTGCAGTTCAGTCAGACAATATGTCAGTAGTCTGGTCCATCAACAAGCAAGGAGGAACCAAGTCCTATACCCTGTGTTGGGCCATGTGAATTTGGCAGTGGGCGATAGCTTCCAGCCACTTTCTTATCCTGGGGATTTCCAACGTGATTGCAGACAAGTTGAGCAGATGTATTCTCTTCTCTTGTCTCATGAGTGGTCTCTCAATCCCGAACTAGCGGCAGAAATCTTCAGCTGTTGGGGCCAGCCTTGCTGCGACCTATTCGCCTCCCCATCAAACAACAAGTGCAGCAGCTATTTTGCCCTGTTCCCCCCAAAGGGGGAGTCCCCGAGGGACGCTGTAATTCATGATTGGCCCACGGGACCGCTATATGCCTGTCCTCCCCCCAATCCTCTGATACCCCAATTCATAAAGAAAGCCATTCGATCGAAATGCAAAGTGATCTTTATAGCCCCCTTTTGGCCTCAACAAGTTTGGTTTCCCTTCCTTCGGCCTCATCTGTTATGTTGACCGTGGATGCTGGATCCTCTTCCAGACCTAATTCCCCCCCCCCCCCCAGTCATCTGAACCTGTCCAGTCTCAAGCTGACAGCTTGTTTTCTCCACTTCCGTTAGTCGCCAGGCAGGATGATCTCACCTCACCTGTTCATGACATTATTCTGGCCTCTCATAAACCATCCAGCAGAAGACTGTATCTGGACAAATGGAAAAGATTTTCTGTTTGGTCAAAGGGAAAGATACTAGATCCGTGTTCGGCTCCAATTACAGCGGTTTTACAATACCTGTCTAAGTTTTTCAAAGATGGAGCTGCAGCCTCTACCATACGAATAAATCTAGCAGCTATTTCAAACTATCATAATGGATTAGATGGTACTCCCCTCATACCACTGCATTTATGTAAAACTTTTCTCAAAGGAGTTTCTCACATTAGGCCCCCAATCAGATAGCCTGTAGAGCCATGGAACCTCAGGTTAGCTCTCCAGTCTTTGACTCGCCCTCCTTTTTTAGCCTGCAGCGAGGTGTGACCTCAAATTCTTGTCATGGAAATCCCTATTCCTGGTAGCCATCATGTCAGCCAGACGAATTTCTCAGCTTCAGGCATTCTGCATCAAAATACCCTATCTAATCTTCCACAAGGACAGAGTATCACTCTGGACAAATCCATCTTTTCTCCCCAAAGTTGTTTCTGACTTTTCCATCAGTCAGACTATTGACTTACCAGTATTTTTCCTGAATTTTTCTAATAAAGGGGAATACTGCCTACATTCCATGGATGTGCACATACAGTTGAGATTTTATTTAGACAGGACCAAAGCAATTCGTAAGACTGACCAACTTTTCATTTCCTTTTCTGGGCCTAGAATGGGAAACTCTGTCTCCAAGGTCACTTTATCAAAATGGCTAAGGGACTGCATACGTTTCACTTATTCATTTGCAAAAGAATCTATGCCACAGAATATTGAAGCCCATTCTACTAGATTTATGGCAACATCTGTAGCCTTCCATTATAGGGCTTCTATGGATGATATCTGTGAAGCAGCCACTTGGGCTAAACCCCACACTTTTATCGGTCATTACAAATTGGATGTGGTCTCCAGAGGGAGAGCTGCCCTCAGTTCAATGGTACTCAGGAATGTTCTTCTATAAGGGCCGCCCAAGGATCTCAAGGTAGCTGGGGATCATGCCCCATCAGTGATGAATGGAAAGAAGATTAACAACATTAGATAAAGAAGTTATGTCTTACCATAACGTTCTATATATGTTATTGATCTTCTTTCGTTTATCACTTCCCATGCCAAAGGCTCCTGAGGGGAATACTTTGGGTCCAAGTGGTGTCTTAGGGCATTTGTGCAGAAATGGGCTCCGCTTTACTTGTATAACATGGGCAAACTCTATCTGAGATAACAGGGAGAAGGGCATTGTGCGTAGAAGTTTAGCTTGAGAGTTTTTGGCTGGCGTCAGCTTGGTATTAGGCTTACTCGATTCCAAGGGCTCTGAACCAGACGCCATCAGTGATGAATGAAAGAAGATCAGCAACACAGATGGAATGTTATGGTAAGACGTAACTTTTTTTGTGTTTGTGTGTGAGCCATTACTGTGCAGGTCTGAGTTATCCATTCAAATCAGGTAATCCTAAACCGCCATGTTCTGTTAGGAGAATCAACTTATCCTATTTAACCCTTGCCTTTTTTCCTACCAGATAAATTCCTTCAGCATTTTATTAATTATTGTCCATAACGTTTTCTCTGGTTGATAAAATATACCTGACCTGTGCATAAAACTAAAGGGACTAAAACATTTTTACTGCTTGTATCTTACAATTCATATCCATAAACTAAGGTTTCCGGCTCCTTTACATGCCCCCTAAATACAGGTATTGCTGAACCAAGTTATGTGTAGGTAGATAATGTATGGCTATAGCTTTTGTTTTATCTTTAATTTTATATCCTGAAAAGACTTGAAACTGTCTAAAAATGTTCCACAGTACTGAGATGCCCTTTTCTGGATTTAACAAATTCAAAATATAATTTGCAAATAAAGCCAATTTTTCTTGATTATGTTCTTGAATTTTATGACCCTTATTTTCTTTGCCAGAGGCTGCAAATGTAAGGAAAATAACAAAGGGGAAAGAGGGCACCCCTGCCTGGTTCCTATGTTCAGACACAACTTACATGAGAGGAACCTTTCCACTTTAATTCTTGCCTCTGATGTTTTTAATTAACCTTATTAGTATATGAGGGAATGCAAATTCTTCCATTGCCCTACTCCAAAAAGTCCCAGCTTACTATGTAGAATACTTTCTCTGCATCAAGACGTACCAACAGCAGCCCTGGTATCATTTTTTTGTTCTTTCTTACTGTCTGTCCTACTATGCCTGAACCTCTTCTTATGCAATGATAAAGATTTATTTTGCCTCCTGTTATTGGTACTTTTAAAGTGGGTCTATATTACCAAATCAAAAACCCGTTTCAGCAAACACCACAATACCGACACGTATAGCCTGAACCGCAAATACGCCGAACCCCCTAAACTGTGAAAATTCAAATCTCGAATCGTCCTAGTCGGCCAACACCACTGCATGCTACATACCCAAACATAATAAATAAAACACATACATACACTAACCAAACCCTACTTCTAACCCTACACTAAACCTTACATACATTACTATCTATGCAGTTACCTTAACCCGCACCCTAACCCTAAGGTCCGTAACTATCGCACACTTACCTTACGGAACTATACCGCAGATGGGCCAACCATGGCACTTCGACATTTTGCGGTTTTGAACGTTCGCCGTTACCGTAGTTTGCACTATATGTGTCGGTGTTGTGTTCGCTGAAACGGGTTTTCGATCTCATAATATAGGCCCTTTTAAAGTGACTGACAAGCTGTGTTTCGATTACAGGTATGTCTAAAAGATCTGTTTCTCTTTGCGGCATTACATGTTGAATGATAGCATTTTGATGATGAGTAACTGTTAAATTCTTGCTACTAGACATATCGTCTTGAACTATGTCATTATCACTGTTATCTGTATCATTTTATCTAATTTCAGTTTTTAAATGCT
The DNA here is from genome assembly GCF_019279795.1 of Protopterus annectens. Classification (NCBI taxonomy): domain Eukaryota; kingdom Metazoa; phylum Chordata; order Ceratodontiformes; family Protopteridae; genus Protopterus; species Protopterus annectens. The sequence continues at coordinate 845,863,264 of NC_056731.1, forward strand.
TAGTTTTCCTTTTCCTTTGAACTTTTGATATTTGACCATCCTCTTCTTTAATGTTTATAAAGACATTGTAAATACTGTTTAGTTCTTTAAGTGCAAGGGATGAATCACACAACTTATGGTGTTCCTTGAGAGTAAGATTAGAGAAGATGGGATATGAAAAATCAACCCTAACGTGGGAGACAGCTATATTGTACATTAATATCCATCAACTCCCAAAAATATTAAAACATGTCTTTATTACGATGTGTGCCCTTATTAAATTCTTTATTACAAAAATTGGAATGTCATGTCACCAATTAAATGAGAAAATTTTAGAAATCTTGCTATCAAATATATCTCATCTCACAAATGAATTTATTCAAAAACAAAAAAACAAACGCTATTACCAAAAATATTGGGGTTACTTGCTAGATATAATTCTTGACAAAATTTGCCTATAAATTGTCATGAAAAGCTAACCTTTAAATAAGAAATGAATGTAGTATAACCAGTCTTTCTTGCATCTTCTCCCTTCTCTTAGTATATGTGTACCTAGATATTTTCCCTAAACAAACAAATAAATGGTTACATTTCTATTTTTACTTTATATATAGACTCTCCCCATTTTAACTATCCCTTATGAGACCAAATGAACATAAGAATTCTCATACTTACTTGATAATGTAGTGACTTCTTGTGTATATTTTGTGTGTGTGTGTATATATATATATATATATATATATATATATATATATGTGTGTATGTGTGTGTGTATATATATATATATATATATATATATATATATATATATATAGATATGTGTGTATATATAATGTATGTATATTTTTCTCTGAACGAGATTGTTGTCTGTTTTCTTTAGATAAGTATTTGTATTGTTTATTTGTGTTTTTGAGTTACCGTATTGTTGTTGTTTGAAAAAAGAAAATTGAAATAGAGAGATTTTGGGAAAAAAAACGTGCAAGGGATGAATCTGTATTCCCAAAATCTTCCTCATGTGCCTCTGTAGCGGTTGGAGCTGTAACATAATTTACACCTAGTCCTTTAGCTTAGTGATGAATATCTTTAATCCAACTTCTAATAAAGTTAGAGTGCTTACAATTCTGTCATTGGTGCCTGGGCATTCTGTGATGAAGTCACATGAATTTTCTTCTGCTGTAGTCCTTATTTCTTCTATTTTGTCGCAATTTGTGCAGTTTTCTTTTAAACTTTATTTTCCATAAGTGTATTCCCTGTACATTCAAGAAATATTTTGATAACCTTGAAGAGAGTACTTGTTTAAATCATGCATTTATATATTAAAAGAAAAAAAAATTCAAAACATAAAGATATGCAGTCAGGTAAATAATTGTTTATTTATCTATTTATTGATTGATTGATTGACACTTGATAACCCGGAAAGTTTGATTGGGTAGAAGCCCATTTTTAGTGGAGGCCACGGGAGAAAGGCTCCAAATCATTAAAACAAATTTTAAGAACAATTTTACAATCTTTAGATCAAGGCTTTCCTCTCTTAATACCATCCTTGAAACTCAGCAGTTGAAATGACGAATTCAGTCTAAAATGGTAGACTCTACAGCTTCCGATATTACCCTCCCCCAAGAAGAAATTCAAGACACCCCAAGACTATTTACTGTCCTATGTCTCTAAGTAAGAAATACCTGCTGAGGAGGTGGCTGAACCTGCTTGTACATCAGATTACCTCTCAGGTGGCCACTACCAAGATCTCATTGGAGGCTAATATGGCCTCTGAAGCCTTGCAGACTTCTGATAACTCTCAGCCACTTCTTATCTCAGAGAACCCACATGGTATCCCTCAGATCCTTGTATGGGAAGAGGTCCCTGGTATGCTTATTGAAATGAGACAGGGTTCTGAAACTCTGAGACATGTGCAGGAGGACGTCATCCCCAAAAAAAAAAAGTATGCGACACCTCCTACACCTTCCAAAGAAAAATAATTTATGGACTTTTCTCAGGGCTTATGTAAAGCTATCAATGGCCCTGAAGCTTCCTCCTTTTGTGACCCAGCTAACTCAAGCCACACCACAAAAGCACGCCTTAGACTCCCTCCTCTGAAGAGGATCCAGAGCCAGATTCTCTGGATTACTCTTCACAGCTTCAGTGTCCTGGACAGATGATCTCAGATGAAGGGTACCCCTTTTTGCCTGACTCTTCCTTAGAAAAGTCTTCCTTTGGAGAAACTATTCAGAGCATGATGAAGCACTTAGAATTGAGTTAAGGTCATTCGTTGGATGTATGCTGTCTGGAAGGTAAAGCTTTGGTACCCCGGATGGATGTCAGCGACGAAAACCAATCTGTGATGAATAATGCAACAGTGATCAGTAGGGCATCTATTGTTATGTTAAGTTTTTACAGAACTGTACTTTTTCTTTTCACCTACATGTATCACAGGTAACATTGATATCTGTTTCCCATCCATCCATTCCTGTATCTCTTTTTTTTTTCCTCAGTGTTGCTATAGCTGGTACAGTTATTGCTTATTGAAGATGTTCTTCGTGTTTCACTGTTGCAGTCATTACATTTGGGTTATCTGCTTTGCAGTAGCCCTCAGTCAGCCTGATAAAGTCTTGGGTCCTGCGTCAGTTGCTGTCCCTTCTTCCATGACGTCAGGTCATCGGGGGTGTAAAGCATGCAGCCGACGCCATTACATCAGTCTTTCTTGCCGTGCGCTGCCCAAAGCAGAAGCAGTTAAATTTTCGTTGTCGAGTTTCAGAACCAAAGTTTTCAACTAAAGCTAAGTACCCTGTTAGGGAAACTTTTTCTTGCTCCTTACCAATGTCAGTAAAAGTTAATCGCATTACTTGTGGAAAGCAAATACCTCACAAAGACTTTCATTCGTACTGTATTCCTTGTCCTAGGCTCTAACCACAACGTGCCTTGCTGTCGGTTTTGTGCTTTATTTAAACAGCGCACTATCCGTCGTCTGTATATTTTCGCTTCTAAATATTTCGGTTCTCAGTTTAATTATCCAGAAATGTCATCGGTTAGCCTTCCGACTACCGGGATTCCAAAAAAACGCAAAGATAAAGACAGAGACAGACAGCCGAGGTCCAAAGCTGCCGACGACACTTCTCCTAAGCCAGTCGCCAGTTAGCCGATACTCAGTGAGGCGCTTTCACAGCCCCAGATACCCGCTATTTCTGACTCGCAGGCCTCTACCGAGACCCATTCGGAGTCCGGTATGCCGCAAGATGCTTCAACTGTGGAACCTGCGGATGTCTCTAGTCTGGAGCCGCTGTACAGGCACCGGCTTATGAGGGAGTTTTCAGGCCTACGGACTTGCATATTAAACTGACGCCTCCTTCTTAATTTAGGCCAAAATCTCGAACCATGCCTAAGAAACTGGCGCCCAGGCCACATGCTCAGGCCTCTATGCCTAAAAAACAAATGATAAGAATGGCTGAAGATCTTATAATTTTAATCAGGGGAAGCCATCCTCCCCCTTCTAAGAGACCTAGGACTGAAGTTGTTTATGAATCTTCTGAACAGGATTCTGATTTTTCTGATTCTTCTGATGATCTGGATTTGCCCTTACCTACTTATGAGGATTATGATGCAGAGGACTCTATTCCCTCTGCTTCCCCTCTAGAGGATTTTTCTTTTGGCGAAACCTTACATACTCTAAGGGAGAATTTCACTAGGAAAGCCAGAATTTTTCTGATTCTAAAAAGAGGCTTAGGGATTTCTTACTCCTGCCTCAGCATAGGCCTTTAGCTATACCTCCTGTACTAGACATTGTTGATGCCTTTTCAGAATCTAGTTTGGCTCCTGATTCTTTGCCTCCTGCTCCCAGAAAACCTGACAGATATTACAGGGTTCCTGATTATCACAAGTTCCTTTTCAAAAATCCTATTGCGGATCCAGAGACTGTTTCACAGGAACCCAAGGGCATTAAGGCTTCTACTGCTAAAAATCCTACCCCCCCTGATAGAGACTCCAGGGCGCTGGATAGATGGGGTAAGAAATTTTACACTTCTGCAACTTTGGCCATTAGGGCTTTAAACTGTCAGTTTCATATGTTAAAATATCAACAACATGTTATTGGATTGCTTAAACAGAAAATGATGTTAATGCCTGACTGTGCTGAAAATAAAGAATTACAGGATTTAATGAATTCTGCTGAACAGGTTGGAAAACAAACTTTGCAATGTGGATTTGATTCATTAGAGGCCTCTTGCAGGGCTGCTGTTACTGGGTCTGTGCTTAGAAGGCATGCTTGGCTTAAGGAGCAATCTTTGCCAGATCATGGTAAAGCTAAATTGTTGGATGCTCCTTTAAATCAGGACCGCCTGTTATAAGGCTGAGGAAGTTCTTAAAAAAAATGGAAGATAAAGCTAAATCTATGCAAACTGTTAAATATTTCTTGCAGGTTCAGCCTCCTAGATTTAGTAGGCACTGGCCCTCTAAAAATTGGTCCTTTCCAGCCCCTTCCAGGTCTTCTCAAGCCAAACCCAGACACAGCAGAAACCCCAGATTTCAGTCCCAAGGGACACACAAGACTAGGCAATGGGGGGTTTCCGTACCCAAACTTTGAAGCAGGCAAGACTCCCCACTATGGAAAACCGTCTCAATGACTTGCTTTTAAGACTTCCAAGCACTTCCCAACTGAATGCTTCTTTAGGCGGAAAGATTGGTCTGCAGGCCAAAAATTGGGAACTCATTACCCAGGACAAATGGGTTCTAAATATAGTGTCCCAAGGATACAGATTTCATTTCCACACGTTACCAACAGCAAGCAGGTGGCCAGATTTACCCCCAAATCAGTGGGCAGAGGCCCAAAATCAGGTACTCTCTCTCTTAAACATGGGGGCTATTCAGTTGGTAACAGAAGAGGAAAAGGAACAAGGTTTCTATTCAAGACTTTTCCTGGTACCCAGAAAAGGCAATACATGGCGTCCTATCCTGGACCTTTCCATTCTAAACACCTTTCTGGTGATTCCAAAATTCAAAATGCTGACTGTTCACCAGCTGCTTCCTATGCTAGGCAAGGATGCATGGTTGGCAACACTGGACTTAAAAGAAGCATACCTGCACATCCCTATCAGGGAGTTTTGCAGAAGATACCTACGTTTCAAAGCAGGCTACATGCACCATCAGTTCTCTGCACTGCCCTTTGACTTCTCTACTGAGCCCAGGGTATTCACAAAATGCCTAGCTCCAGTCATTGCATTTTGCAGGCAAAGAAGTATTCAAATAAACCCATACCTGGACGATTGTCTAATTCAGGCAGAAAACAAGGACATTCTTTTCAATCATCTGGCCTTTGTTGAAAGGGTACTGACTTGTCTGGGGTTCACCATAAACGAAAAGAAATCCCACTTAGTACCCTGTCAACGAATTATATTCCTGGGAGCAAGCTTGAATACAACTTCCCAGATGGCTTTCCTCATGCCAGAAAAACGGATACATTTGACAACTTACTTCAAACAAGTGGCCATAAAAACCTGGCTATTTGCAAAGCAAATACTGCAAGCCTTGGAGTTCATGGCCTCATGCGTTCTTCTAATTCCATATGCAAGGCTGCATATGAGGAAACTACAATGGTATCTCAAAAGCTTATGGTGTCAACATTCACAGGATCTGGAAGCAAGGATTCCTATCATACCTTGCCTACGCCTAGAGTTCCTTTGGTGGACAGAGGCCTGCCACCAAAACAGGGGACTACCATTCACATTACCCCCTACCAAACAAATCTTAACAACAGATGCATCAGACTATGCATGGGGGCTCACCTGGCAGGGAGGTGCATTCAGGCCAAATGGAACCCAAATCAAATGCACCTGTACATAAACCAAAAGGAAATGTTAGCTGTACAGAATGCCCTGACAGCCTTCAAGGACCACATTCTTCCAGAACCACTAATGGTAAAGACAGATAACACCACTGTCATGTGGTACATAAACAAGCAGGGGGGTACACATTCTTACCCTCTCTGCAGACTAGCCATGGTATTGTGGAACACAGCCTTGAGCTACCAAGTGAATCTACAAGCTCAGTTCCTGCCAGGAAAACTAAATACACTGGCAGACTGACTAAGCAGAAACCTCATGGACCCACACGAATGGAAATTGGAACCAAGGATTTTCAACATGTTGACAAGCAAATGGGGGAGTCAAGATATAGACCTGGTTGCCTCCCCCCGAACCATCAACTGGACAAATTTTGCACAATGATTCCCCACAAGCAAACTTAGAAAGTGGATGCTCTATCCTTCAGCTGGAAATACCTATCAGTTTATGCCTTTCCTCCTGTGCTCTCCAAGGTACTACTAAAGATCAAACAGGACAAGACAAGGACGATTTTAATTGCACCAGACTGGCCTCGCCAACACTGCTACCCACTCCTGCGCAGTGTGTCATGCTTGGCTCCATGGCACCTGCCACAGACTCCTTCCCTGTTGTCTCAGCAGGAGAACATGATTCTGCACCCTCAGCTGCAAACCCTGAACCTAGCAGCCTGGCTAATTACCTAATGTCTCCTTTACCATCCTTCAGTAAATCAGTGATGGATATCATTTTAGAGGCAAGGAGGCCTAGCAGTAGAAAATCTTATGCTGCAAAATGGAAAAGATACTGTGCTTGGTACCAGTCTCAAGGAATGAACGCAGCAGTGCCCAATCTACCTCAGATTCTACAATACTTAACTGAGATGCTTCATAAGGGCTTGTCTTTTTTCCTCCATCAAAATTCATGCCTCAGCCATTTCAACTCATTATAGCACAGAGCCTCACCTCTTCTCTCACCCACTGCTCAAGCAGTTCTTCAGTTGGACCAAAAATCTAAGGCCACCCAGGAGAGCTCCAACTTCAGCCTGGGATCTTAACTTTGTCTTGGAGAAACTCGCTCTTCCTCCCTTCGAGCCAGCTGCTACTGCAGATTTAAAATTCCTTTCCTGGAAAAAAGCTTTCCTTTTGGCAATCACTTCTGCAAGAAGGGTATCTGAATTACAGGCCCTTATGGCAGTGGAACTTTTCATCATCTTTCATGCGGACAGGGTGTCCCTCAGAACCAATCCCTCCTTCATGCCCAAGGTAGTATCCAGTGTGGCTCTTAATCAGTCCATTCATTTGCCTACCTTTTTTCCTAACCCACAGAACAAAGGGGAATGGATACTGCACTCTGGATGCGCACAGACAGCTTAGATTCTGCTTGGACAGGACTAAACCTCAAAGGAAATCTGAACAACTACTGGTGGCATTTGCTGCAGGGACAGAGGGGAAAGCTATTTCAAAACAAACCATTTCAAAATTGATAGACCACTGCATTCATTTCTGCTGTAAGCACCATGGAAAACCTATCCCACAGGGCATCAGACCCCAATCAACCAGGGCTGCATCCACCTCTACAGCCTTTCTCAGGGGAGTCCCTACTAGGGACATCTTAGAAGCTCCTACCTGGAGTTCTCTACATACTTTCACCAAGCATTACCCTTTGCCAATTTTCTCTAAATCCAGGGCTGATTTTGTCACTGCAGTCTTGCAGGGCCTTATAGCTGGTCCTAATTCTATTTAAATTCCTCTTCCCAACCTTAGCTTTGGGAAACTACTCAAATGTAATGACTGCAACAGTGAAACACGAAGAACATAGTACAGTTATGTACACTTACCATAAATGTAGATGTTCGAGTGTATTCACTGTTGCAGTCCTGCTTACCCTCCCTCCAGCCCCCTTTTCTTCATTTGGCTATACCTCTGCTCTCATTTACTATGCTCTAAAAGCTTTTTGGTGTATTTGCTTTTCTGTTTGAGGTATATCCTTGTATTTATAGATTTATTTGCTTCCCATTAGGGGGCACTTGACATCTGGGGCACGAAAAACTGATGTAATTGCGTCGGCTGCATGTTTTATACCCCTGACGACCTGACATGGAAGAAGGGACAACAACCAACGCAGGACCCAAGACTTTGTTAATCAGGCCAACTGAGGGCTACTGTAAAACGGATAACCCAAATGAAATGACTGCAACAGTGAATACACACGAGCATCTACATTTATGGTAAGTGTACGTACACAACTGTACTTTTCTGATGTACTGTGATATGTTATGTAGTGATCAGTGAATACCATTGATGGAGATGCCACTTTCTTGTCCCAGGCCCATAGAAAATGAAACATTTTTCCCATCAAGTTGAATGCAAGGGTCGTCCTTCCTCTGTGACATTTTTAATGAGAGCTGAGCAGTCTGACAGTTGCAATTCTTGTTTCATCAAAAGGCCCGCAAGAGCTATGACTTCAGCAGTCCACTTCCTTTTTAATCTGGTTGTGTGTCAACTGCGCATTAGGATGGGGACTTGTACCACAACTGTAGATGGATGTCACATAAGTCAGTAACACTGCGCATATAAAGCTTTATTTTGCAGTAGGAAACAAGGAATTTATACTGGTAAATTTGCTCAAATAAATCATTGAAGAAGGTTGGGGGCCATCTGCGGTATCCCTTCTATATCCATTTCAGTGTGCAAAGTATAAAGTCTGTAGGAGTAATACCTAAATGGAGAAAAAGAGTACTGTTGTCTTTGCAGATTATCTAGCTTGTGCTCAAAATTGTGTACTTCTCATTAGCCTGGGTCATCTGTAAAGTCATTTGGAGTGTATAAATCACTGGTTAGGGAAAGGATAGGAAAGAACTGCATCTTGCAGAATTGGTGTTGGTTTCCTGGACTTCATTTAAAATTCAAATGTTTCTGAGCATGTCTTCCATCCAGAACAGAGGTTCTAGGCACGTCCTGGAATCTGATGCTTGAATTTATTAAAATTAGTGCCTTTGTCATTTCTGTTACATGGCTTACAGACTTCTTCTTTCTGACATATTTTTTTCTGTCAAATGCAGCGAACTAATTTAGCAGTGAGTTCACCTAAAACTAAAGCCAAGTTTTGGAGTGTGCTACTGATGGAGACAAGCAAGGGAAAACAGATTTGAAATGATAGAATGTGGGTTTGCACTGGACGTAACTGCAGCATAAGTTGTTAAAGATGTGCAGCAAATAAAATGAGAAGATATGAGATAGTTGGCAATCGCAAATTAAGCCAGAAATACTTCAGTGCATTTAAAATTTTGCATTACACAAAAGTTATGGGCACCAAGCAGTGTATTTTGCATGTGTTTATTTACTTCATCGTATTACTGCCTGTGTGATATTAACTCTGTTGCTTAGTAATTGAACAATATTTTTTCACATGGAATTCTTTTGCTAGTATTTCTAGAAACATTGTTGAATTGTAGATGAACAGTGTTTTGACAGTTTTTGAGCATGTTGTGGATGAAATAATTTTGCCTTGCAGTTCAAGTTGTACTGTAAAAACATTACCTCCCTCTTTTGTTTTACTTTCACAAATATTGTGAATTGACCTTATTTGCCAGATGTGCTTATATACTGCTTATCAATTAGCATATTGCCATTGAATAGAGATATGTTTTACATTAGATACTTTTTTGCATATGCATCTGCTAATCAAAGATGGCTGATTTTGAAAGTCCTCCTACTTGCTGAAAGGCACAGTAGGCTACATTAGTAAAAAGTAATAGCCAGATACAGACAAGACTAATGTTTTCCCTTATTTTTATATAATTACTAAGGAGTGGTTCTGTTTGGATCTTGAGACAAGACAGTAAGCAGTCACCATTTTTTTTTATTTTACTTTTGTAGCTCCCCCCCCCCCCCAAAGTGTGTAGCATTTGTTTACACATCGTGAACAGTCTCACACTCGCGTTACTTTATGATGAAGTGTCATAAAGTTAAAATATCTGTTTTTGGAATCATAACTGCAGAATTGTCAAGAATATAGTTACATTTGGCAGAGCTGATTCACAGTTTAGGCTGATTTCCATGGCATAACCAACCCACAGCATCTTGTGGATACAAGATGTGTTTTGATATAAAACTCTTAAGTGACTGGATTCATCCACCTAGTATAAATGTTTTATGCAGCACCGTGTGAGAATGCATCAAAGTGGTACTGTGCTTTTTGTGGAACCTATAATTATTGACTGTGGGCTGTGCAAGTCCAATCTAATACCAAATAGGATGGGGCAATTTCGAGCACCAGAAGGGAAATTGTCTGGGCTTATAATGGCCTGCAAGAACAGCTAGCCTAGTACTTGCCTATGAACCTTTAGTTTCTGGATGTCCTTTTCTGCTTTGGCTTCTGCCCTGACAAAGTGATGAATTTCACAACCGTGATAACACATTAGGGATTAAATATGGGTTTGTCCTGAGAGGGGATGCCTGTTTTTGTGAAAGACTGTAATGTCTTCTACAGTTGAAGTCTTGCAGCTATGAGAACCTAATAGCACAGGGGATGACTGCCTACTGCAGTCTTTGAAATTCATCGCTACTAAGTCTACAAGTTCAGGTGGTAGACTGGCATGCCTGTTTATCATGAACTTCAGCTTCCATGGAGGGGAGGAGTTCTACAGATTTAAGCAGGGCTACAGATCTCCTTTAAGAAACTATGTGGGCAACTAATGCTGGGCCATAGTCTTTCTCTTAACAAGATCATATTGGGCAAAAGTAGCTGACACCTTCAGCGACCTTGGAGTAACTTCAGGTCACTTCAATGTCTAATGCTGGAAAAAGCTGTCTACATACAGATCCAGAGTGAGAACATTTTCTACTTCAGAGTTTCTCCACCAGGTGAAAGACTTTCTGGTAACTTCTGACACCTCAAAAATTTGCAGCTCATATATGATTACAGGATCAGAAGCAAGAACCAGTCTTTGAGGTAGAACTTCGTTCTCACCCCAGCTACATTTGACTTGCTTGATTGTTATTGGGAATATTTCTTGTATTTGCAGGAGCTATAGAGCCTGAAGCTACGCCTCCTTTCTCATCCATGATTGCCTTTTGAAAGTGTAAGACCCAGTACTGACACTTTGAACATTAACGTACAAATTTCATAAGACAGAGAAAACAGTGAATACCAAAAATTGCTGTTAAACTTTTAAAGAACTCCTGCAACCCCTTACATATACCCTTCTGAGGTCAGTGTATCTCAGAGTGGGGAGAATACTGAGATACTGTTATTTCAGAGTTAGTGTGTGTATGTATGTATGTGTGTATATATATATATATATATATATATATATATATATGTGTGTGTGTGTGTGTGTATATATATATATATATATATATATATATATATATATATATGTATAAAATTTGTGTGTGTAGGTTGAGGTAAATGTGCTGCTGGACTTGTTGCGGCACTCCTCCTCCAGTTCTCTCTTGGAGTTGCCGTGTCTAGGGACAGATGTTTGCCACTTAGAATCAGGTTATTTCTCCCATCTTCTGTTCCAAGCAACAGGATTAAGAATTTGCAGTGGATGCCATCTCCATCCCACAGCAAGGGATATGCTTTGTATACTTTCTACCCATTCCCTCTGATTCTGTCTCTCTCTGCAAAGTTCAGAGGAGAAAGTCCAAATCTTGTTCTTATTGCTCCTTGTGGATGAAGGTGTCCACTGGTAGTTCAGACGACATTAACTTTAACTGTCAACAGACAAATTAAGTGCAATGTGTGCTTTGGGGAAATGTCTCTATTCCTTGTATTTGTGCAACAGTGGAGTTGGTTTTATATATAAGTTCATGAGCTGTAGAGAACTTGCACTCCACATTTGGGGATGCAGGGAGTTGCCCTTTCCAAAAATTGCTTACAGTTTGAAGATTTCAGCCTTTCGTAATTGTGGGCATTTATGTTTGTTTTTTTTCCTTCCTTTGTGTATTGTATTGTTAAGTTGAGGTTTCATAAGGAAATTGGTTTCAGTATACAAGTGAAGCAAAAACTGTTAAGATACTGGTTTAATAGTGCACAAGCAGTAATAAGGCAATCTGAGTTTAATCAACTGTTGAAATGTTTCACTGTGATGTTGAGATACTGAACTTTTTATCATTCCAGATACATTTTCCTGTAGAGTGCAGCACCTTACATAGTGAATTATTTGCTTTCAGTATCAAACTGTGTAAAAAATGCTAATCCTATAAGAAATACAAACAAAATTGGAGAGTGTCGATAGTTGTGAAATAAACCAGTTTTAGCAAGGCATCAGTCCATTTCTTCATCTCTGACCATGAAAATGTGCTTTTTGTGACAGTGGTTTCTTTTGAGTTCAGAAATGGTTAGTTTTCATTGTATATCTGCATGATTCTCTGGAAAGACGCACAGTAAGAATGATTGCAGGTGTTCTGTTCTTTAGCATAAGAAAATTACTTTAGGGATGTTTGTTTTTATTTGCTTTTGGTATGGAAACTTCCCTTGGTGTTTTAATGGTGGCATCTACTTGTACTATACAGAGTCAGAAGCAACTAGAGCACATTAATGAGTAATGTACACAATGAAACAGTTTCTGTATTTCGTTACATTTGGGTTACCAATATTGAAAAGCCATTGAGGTTTCACTTTTTTTCCTTTTGTATCTTTTTTTTTTCTTTTGCTTCTTAATTTATAAAAAGATGTGGGTCTAGGTATCTGTAAATGCTACTAAATTGGATTCATAATTTGACTGCACCTACAATGTCTTTGCAGTTCATTATGTACATACATCTCTTATTCTTATTTTTAACTCTGTCAGTTCTTTATTTGTGAGAATTAAGTTACAATTATTCTTTTATTCTTTACTTGTGAGAATTAAACTACAATTAATTTGTTTTTTTTTTACTTTCAGACAGATGATTTTGACTGGCTGTGTGGCGTTTGCACGTCACGTGGGGCCAACACGAGTGGAAGCAGAGCTTTTACCTCAGTGCTGGGAACAGGTAACAGAGTAAATGAAATTGGTGACAGTTGCCCAATATGAATGAATGAAGAATAAAAAAAAAAAGGAATGGAGGAGTGGCTGTGGCTCACAAATTCCTGGGAAAGAGGGTATGATGGTTTCAGAACCAGCTCTTCTGCCACTCCATTGCTAAGGGTTGGGGGCCTAGGAAGACAGAACTAGTCTGGTGATGGACAATGGGTAAGGGCTACTCAAACTGATGACAGTAGCCTTGTCTGCAAATGTGAAAGAGCTTGTATGTGCAGAAGTGGGGATTGGTAATCCCTGTGGTGATGCAGGGGTGGAGTCAGGGCTTAAAATTGAATGCCCCATTGCTCACATGCTGGGATGCAAACAACGCTCATAGCTGCCTGGATGACTGGCTGCTTTGGATGGCTCATCCCGTATTGCACTGGGTGCTCCTTGCGTGGAAAACAGGTGACTGAGTATCTTGATGGGAGATTTGATGATTGGCAGGCACAAGGGCAAAACAATGCTTTATATGTTGTCAGTATGTGATGGCTTTTAAAATGCAAGAACTATGAAGGAAGACATTGTATGTGAAATTCATGTATGCGTAATGCACTGTACAGTCATGTTTCTAACAGAATTGCTCATTGCATTACAAAAGAAACAATTCAAGGACCTCTGTAGTGCTGCAGTGGTAAGAAGGCTGTGGCATGTAGCTCTACAGAGATCTTGCTGGAGAAAATACTCTTGCAAATGCGACAGTCTGAGATTGAGGCTAATACAGATTAATAGTGTGTATTTCCATGGATTGGAATAGGTCATTAGAGCAATGAGTGCACGAGCTTTACTACAGTAGCTGGGTATGAAGTGATAAGATGCACAATCTTTTCATGGTGCACACCCATTGATGTCTGTGGCAGAAGCAGGGCTGTTAATGCTGCAGCAGATAAGTACTGTAAAACCAAGTGTGTGATTGCGTGGAACTGTCTCTACATGTTTTTATGCGTGTATGAGAGAATGTGTATATGTGCAAGTGTGTCTGTTTTTGCGTGCATGCATGTACATTCCTTTGCAACAGTGTCAAGTGGGTTAGTAGAGGAAAAACTAGCAATGTTCCTTCTTTTACCTGAACTTTCTTCCATTCAAAGACTTGCTAGTAACATGATAGTGAGCTTTCACTCCATGTACTCGTCTGTGTTTCTGAATCTCTGTTTATCAATCTAGTGTTAGAGCTTCCCAGCGAAGAGTAATAGTGCTGTGAAGGTAGTGTCTTTGAATACCCCCCTACCCACCCACATGCACACCTCATGTTTTATGAGCTTTTCTTTTTTTTAAAGAAAATATTTATTAATTTAACATATTTACAATATATAGACAGAAAGGAAGAAATTCAACATCAGATATTGTTCAGTGATAGAAATACATTGAATCATCAAGGAAATCTTCTATAGCTAACACATTTAAGAGTCTTGGTATTTCAGTAGCAAGATGTTAAGGTTATCCCAACCAGTAAATGTCTTGGTATGATATATAGGCCTTGTTCCAATCACTTCTTTTTTCAGTTTTACATAGTATTGCTGTTCAATTTAAAAATTCTTTGAACATAGGAACTGAGTTTGATTTTTTTTTTTCTTAACACTTTTAGCAACTGCCAAGAGAGCCCAAAACATTTTTTGCTCTTTGGCTTTTACAGATACAGGAAGTGAAACATTCATTAGTGTTACTGATCGAGTTAAAGAACAATTATCAGACCATAATCCCGTAGAAAAGCATACTTATCTCTTCCCAATATACATTTAAGTTTCCACAATCCATAAACATGTGTATACATTTTTCTGTAAATAATTGACAATTTTGTAAGCATCAGGATTCTTATTTTTACCTTAAGATCCTCATGGAAGTTTTAAAAAATATTAAGCATTTCCTCTGTCTGAAGTAAGCTTATTAGTGTGACGATTTTATATATTATTGATTTGTGCCCTTTTGCTTAACACCTTCCTAACAACCCTTAGGAATGCAGTTCTATACTGTTGTATTCAAGACTGTTTTCATCCTACTATTTCATATGTAACATTCTATTTGAGTAATGCGTTATTTGTCATGTGCCATCATTTTCATGTTCTGTACTTAAACCTGTAACAGAATTTGTGTATTTTTTGTATTGATTTGTAAATATTGTGTTTTTGCATTTTATGTACTTTTTTTCTTTTTCTGGAGCTTTTCTCCCTGGGCCTCCCCTGAAAACGAGCACCTGGCCCAATCAGACTTTTCCTGATTAACAAATGCAGCAAACAAATATCCAGTTATTGTTAGTTAACCATTACATATCTTATTCAAATGTTGCCTTCTTTTAAACCTTGTTCCTCCTCCTCTGCATGTGTTGATCCCAGATTTTCCATTTTTTCCAATGTAATTTGCTCCTACCCTTTTCTAAAGATGACAGTAAGAGTTGTTTTATCTCTGTTGCTATCTTTGCTACTTTTAGTAAAGTTGGTTTAGACGTTGATTTCCATTTTCTAGTAATTGCTTTTTGGCAGCCATCATAATTAGTCTCAGCAAGGCCTTACTTTGTCTGACCAATTCCAATTCTGTATCATAGCTCAAAAAAATAATTTCCCTTGTTACTCCAGTTTGCTCACCCAGCATCTCCGACAGAGCAGTCTGCAGGGAATCTTTAACATCTGTCAACTCATTACGCTACCAGAAAATATGTTCCCAGTTATCTTTCTTCCCTATCATACCTCCAACATTTGCTGTCTATGTGGGGAAAAATTCTTTGAAGTCTGCCAGGGGTATAAAAATACCTATGTAAACACTTCCATCAAAGATCCTAATTCTTCTAGATTGTACTGCTTATTTAGGAGACGTATCCCCCCCCCGATTCTTTCTTTGTAAATTGCTTATTTAATCTCTCTTCACAAGCCTTTCTAACCTCGTCTGATTGATTCCTTTGCCATTTTTCTCCAATATATTCCTGCCCCCTCATGTCCATTGTCTGTATCCCTGATTGCAGTCATCCCTATTGGCAGAATCTCCTTTCTCAATTCCCATGTTGACTTAGTTCTTAGAAGACTTTCTGCTACTTTATGAACATAGTCTGTATGATTACTGTTGTTCTCCTTTAAGGCCTACATCCAGAATCCCCATCTCTCCCTGTTACTTGAGCTTCCCCACTGTTTCATCATCCCCTCTTTCTACTTTGAATTATAATTTTCTGCTTGAGCTATGTATAAGAACTTTAACTGTGTGGCTCTGAAATACCCCTTCAACTTGGGTAATCCCAGTCCACCCTGTTCTTTTGGAAAAATAAGCTTATCCCACATAGCTGTTGCCATCTTCCCCTCCCAAATAAAATCATTCAACTCTTTATTAATTGCTATCCACAGCTTCTCCTCTGGTTGATAAAAATATGCTTACCGGTGAATAAAACTGAAGAGACTAAAAAAATGTAACTGCTTGTATCTTACTGGAAATATCCATATAACATTGCTTCCATTTTCTCAGTTTTTATATTATCATTTGTTTAGTCTCTTTCTACATATCCTTAGCTCCCACACCAGTGTAATTTTTAATCTATACGCCTAACTACTTCTTTTTATCATGTCCTCATAAATATGGACCTTGCTGAACCAATTTATATGTGGGTACATAATTTGCTACTGTTGCTTTAGTTTTAGCTCCATTAATTTTGTATCCTGAAAAGGTTTGAAACTGTCTCACTATGTTTCACAGCACTGTAATGTCCCTTTCTGGTTTTGTCAGGTATAAAATGTCATCTATAATAGAGCCAGCTTTTCTTGATTACCATAACAATTATATCCTTGAATTTTGAGTCTCTTATTTTCTTTGCCAATGGTTATAAATATAATGCAAATAATAAAGTGGAGAGAAAGACATCCATGCCTGGTTCCTCTGCTCAAGCAGAGTTTATCAGAGAGGACCCCACCAACTTTAATTTTCGCTTCTGATCTTTCATGTATCCTCCTAATCAGCCTTATAATTTTATCAGGGACTACAAATGTTTCCATTGTTCTGCTCATAAAATCCCAGCTTACTCTGTCAAATGCTTTCTCTTCATCATGACCCACCAACAACAGTGGCATTTTCTTACATTCTGCTTCCTTCTGAATCATCACTTTTCTGTTTATGTTGTCAGATGTTTGCCTTCCCTCCACAAAGCCACATTAATCCAATTCTGGCATCACTTTTGCCATTATTTTAGCTTTTATAGACGTATACCCCTTATACTCATGATTTAGTATTGAAATGGGCCTGTATGACTCTGGATCTGATGGATCTTTACCCTCTTTGGGTATTACAACTACTACCGCTTTCTTCCAGGATGTTGGTACTTCTCCTCCTGTTAAAATACTGTTAAAACCTTCCAGATGTTTATCAGTTTTTTTCCTTCCTAGCTTCCAAACTTCCAAAGGAATACCATCTGTTCCTGCGGACTTTCCTGTAGATTGTTTATACATCACTTTTTATCTCATGTCCTCTTATCCTAACTGTTAGTAATTGAGCCTCCTCTCCCTCTAGCCTTGGTGTAGCTAATTCTTCCATAAACGTTAACATTTGTACATTTTCTTGATTTCCATGTTTCTCTGCTTTATATAGACTTTCATAGCATTTTCAAAATATTTCTAATAACTTCTGTAGGATCCCTTGTTATCTTCCTTGTTATAGGCTCCCTAAGCTTGGTGACAGCAGTTTCTACTGTCTGTTGCCTGAGTAGTTGTGCTAAATGTTTTTGTGCTCTAGAAGAATTATCAAAAAATAGTTGCTTAACAGCAATCTATCTAAACTTGTGCATATTATCGAGGTACTCCCTTATTTTCTGTTTAGCATTCTGTAGTTGCTCGTCTTCTTTTCTGTAAGATTCCCCCTATTTTGCAATACTTAAATATTTGTCAGTCCCTCTAAGTAATTCTTGTTACTTCTTAAACATATATCCCTTTTTTATTTCCACCCTATTTTTACAGTACAACAAAATTCAGTTATTAAATGCTCAACTTCTCTGTCCTTTTTCTCCCTATTTACTGCCCCTGCTATGAATAAACAACAGTACAATATTTAAAATGTTTTAAATCAACTGATCTGAAGTAGGTATTTCATTTGTCAGCAACCTTTGGGGTCTTGAATCCGAACTCGGATCCGAGCCGGCAACTTATACATAGCTTAGAGATCTGAGCTCCTAGCTCCTCCCCTTACCCATAATCCCCTGCCAACCCTGAGTGACCTCAGATCTAGTTTGCCGCTCTTGCGTACGCTTCTAGATTCCTGAGCTCCTGGCGTGTGGTAGTTAAGTGACTGTTTTTTGTTTAAAAAAATACTTATTTCTCAATTATTTGTAGTCAACTGTTTTTGTGTGGTTAGGTTCCCTTTTTAGTGTAATTCCTCCCCCTCCTTCGCTGGTGCGTAGTGTGTGTGTGGACTGTTGTGTGTTGGGGCCTGGTCTGTGTGAGGTAGTTTAGTTTTAAATCTTTTTTTTTTTTTTTTTTTTTAAACAACAATGTCGGAGGCCCCAAAGCCTATTTTCTCAAAGTGCACCGAGTGTGGCCATAAGCTTTCACCGGCGGATGGCCACACTCTGTGTGTTCGGTGCCTTGGGGTTGAGCACCTCTCCTCTGGGTGTTCTATTTGTGCAGGGTTCAACCCCAGGGCACTGAAAGACCGTAGGTCGAAGCTGATCCTGGCGGGACTTTTGCCCCCAGATCCGGCTTTACTCCCGTGGCGCCACCCCAGTCCTCGGTGGTGGCCACTCCTGCCTCCCTCCCCCCGGCCGGGACTCAAACTCCCACTAAAGCGCTGGAGGAGAGGGAGGCCAGGAGGGAGAAAAGGAGGGAGAAACACCACAAGCGGCGGGCCGAGGCCTCCGCTTCGGCCCCCCCCCCCCAAGCTAAGCGGGCTTCTCCCTCAACGGCTTCCAAGGTCTCCTCCTCCTCTGCTCCGATCCCCCTGCTTTTCTTCGGGACCTGAGGAGGAGGAGACTCTATCTCCATCAAGGTCATCGAGGCGGCACTCCCGGCCCGCCTCTGTGGCCTCTTTGAGATCTACCTACAGCCTTTCGGATGTGGACTTAGACCGGATGATGCGAAGGTTCATCCAGGCCCAGCTGCAGATGGGAGTGCTCATGCCTCCCCCCCCCTTTGGGGGGGAGCCCAACACCATTTTTTGCCCTGATAGCTCCTTCTCCGACCCGCTTTTCGGGTTCGGAACGTACGGAGCCGGGCAGCGTTGGAGCCGGGGATGGGTCGGCGCCGACAGTACTGGGTACTTCGGATCCGAGACTGCCCTCGAGGTTGTCGGGTCCTTCCTTGTTGGATCTGAGCTCTCGGAGCAGTAGGCCGAGCTTCGCTTCCGTGGGATTCTGTGTGCCTTCGGCTCCGTCCGGGTCGGAGCACATGGGTCCTTCGGATCCGATGGTCTCGGCTCCGGTTCCGATCCCTCCATCGGATCCGAGTGGGAGTCGACTTTCGGATCCCAGAGAGAGCGACTCCCCTTCGATGCAGTGGAGAGGGCATCCGGACCCCCGGCCCTTGCTTCGGCTCCACCCCGCACTCCCTCTCGGCTGAGTCAGGCTTCCATCACCCAGCCTCAGGGACAGCCTGCTTCGATGTCTCAGGTCGTTCCCTTGGAACAGGTCCTTGCTGGTGAGACCTCCTCGGACAGCCCCCCTGAGGATGTGCCTCATAAGCACAAGTGTAAGAGGAGACACGTGGACTCCCCTGAGTCTTTAACAGAAGACACGGACTTGGATGAAGGGGAAGGCTCCCCTAGGTCACCCCCCGAAGATGTCTCCTTTGGAGACATCATGGAAATGCTCCGGATTAGGGGGGGGGTGGTCTGTCCCCAAGGCTTCCTCCGACAAGTCCGTGTTCCTGGAGGCATTCAAAGCAGGACCGTCTACCTCTTGGGTGTCCCCTCCGCCCGACCCCCTGGTGGACCTTATTACCACCAGGGCATGGAAGGAGCCGGACACTGTTGAGCCAGTTCCCAAACTCCCCGATCGAATTCTGAGCCCCCCTGCAGACAGATCCCACTGGAGCAAGGGTCCCCCCCGTAGATGCCATGTTGACGGCGGCAGCCACCAAGAGAGAATCAGCTCAGGAGAGTCCCTCGGTCCTTCCACCGAGCAAAGAGTCCCACTCGATGGATCGCCTGGTGAAGTGGGTTTTTAGTTCAGCGACCTTCTCAGTAAGGTCTCTGAACTATATGGCACACGTTATAAGGATGCAGCGAGACCTTATCAAAGAGTACGCTGCTTCCCCCCGGAGTCCATGTCAGCGGAGGACAAGCAATTGTACTCCACTCGCATGGCCACTCTAAAATCAATATCTAATACCTCTATCCGGTTGTTGTCCCATGCTACAGAGGGTAGCCGCTAGAGCCAGTGGAGCAGGCCTAGTCATGAGGCGCCAGGCCTGGCTCCGACATTGTGACTTTGCGGAACCCTTTAAGGCGTCATTTGCGAATGCCCCTTTTGATGGTTCTGCCTTATTTGGCAAGACCGTTCGCGGCACTTTAGTCCAGAGCAAAAAGGACGGGAAGACGTTGTCTGCCATCGGAGTCCGCTTCTCTGCTCCCCAGAGGTCCTTCTCCAAGAACCAAAAGGGACAGAAGAAGATGTGGTTCCGGAAATCACAACATTCCCAGCCTGCTCTGGACAACCAGTCCTTCCGTGGCAGAGGAGGACAGGGAGGACGCCGCCCTAGAGGCAGAGGGGGCCCAAAGAATTTTGGGTCCAGAGAACCTTTCTCTGACCGACCCACGCAACAACAATGAGGGGTTGCCCGACTGCTCCACTCTGGAGGCAGTCGGTGAGGCGTTTCTCGAAGCACCTGTCAGCTTGGGAGTCCATCACATCGGATCGCTGGGTGCTTCGTATCATATCCAGAGGGTACCACATTCCCATATCTCATGTCCCCAGATCCAAAAGCCTCCCCGATATACCACCCGATCAGAGGGAGGCAGCAGCTGCAGAGATCCAGCAGCTGCTAGAAAAAGGAGCCATCCAGCCCGTCCCCCCAGACCAGCTCGGATTAGGGTTTTACTCCAGGTTCTTTCTGGTGCCAAAAAAGACGGGGGACTTGAGACCAATCCTAGACCTCTCCCTTCTGAACCTGTCGGTAACCAAAGAAAAATTCCGAATGGTCACTCTTCAATCCATTCTCCCCCTACTTCGGGAGAACGACTGGATGTGCTCTATAGACCTCAAGGATGCGTACTACCACATTCTTATGGACAGACGATCCAGGAGGTTTCTCCGCTTCCGGCTAGGAGCCAGTCACTACCAGTTCAGGGTCCTTCCCGTTGGTCTCACCACAGCCCCCAGGGTGTTTACCAAAGTATTAGCAGTAATAGCGGCCCACCTGAGACTCCAGGGAATGCAAGTGTTTCCATACTTGGACGACTAGCTCCTGACCACCCCGACAAAGCATCTACTTTGCTCAGTGAGGGACTACTTCCTCCGGCTGGCCCCCCAGCTGGGCATCACTATTAACATGAACAAATCCTCTCTTGCTCCTACCCAGGTGATAGAGTTTATAGGGGCCAAATTGGACACAAGAAATCTCCTAGCATTTCTGACCGCTGAACATCTTCAGAACCTGAGGCTGCATGTACAGGCCATCCACCAATCTACAACTCCACTGGCGGGATTGGTCCTGAGGGCTTTAGGTTCCATGGCGGCAGCAATTACTCTTCTGCCATTGGCTCGTCTGAACATGAGGGTACTGCACTGGACCATTCAAGTCCAATGGTCGTTTCATCGTTACCCCCTGCACCATCCTATTTCCATCAGCAAGGCGTGCAGGATGGCTCTCGTATGGTGGCTCCAATCCCCGGATCTCCATACGGGACATCCCTTCTCCACGCCACCTCCCCTCGCCACAGTGACCATGGACGCCTCTCTCCTCGGGTGGGGGGGCATTGCGCAGGCAAGACAGTCCAAGGTACATGGAATGACACAGAGACGACCTTGCATATCAATGTCCTAGAGATGAGGGCGGTGCTATTGGCGTTGCGAGCACTACAGAACCTTCTTCCGGTAGGAACTATTGGGATACAGACGGACAACATGTCAGTGGTCTGGTACATCAACAAACAGGGGGGAACCAGGTCCTATCCTCTTTGTCGAGAGGCCATGAGAGTGTGGGAATGGGCGATTTCTACCAACCGCTTTCTTATTGCAATGCACATTCCGGGACGGTCCAACATACTGGCGGACAGACTCAGTCGCACCCTTCTTTCCCCTTACGAGTGGTCTCTCAACCCCCAGGTAGCGAAGCAAATTTTTGCCGTGTGGGGGCAACCCTGTTGCGATCTCTTCGCCTCTCCCTCAAATACGAAATGCAACAGTTACTTTGCTCTACTTCCCCCCATCGGGGAATCCCCGAGAGACGCTCTGGTGCATGTTTGGCCCCCCAGTCTACTTTATGCCTATCCTCCTCTGCCCCTAATGCTGAAACTCATACAGAAAGCCAGTCGGTTGGGGAGCAGGATGATCCTCATTGCCCCATTCTGGCCTCGTCAAACGTGGTTCCCCTACCTGTGGTCTCACCTGGTAAATCCGCCTTGGATTCTAGATCCCCTCCCGGATCTAATATCGCATCCCCTAGACCTCCCGATCCCGAATCTGGACAATCTCAAGCTGACAGCGTGGCTGCTCCAGTTCCACTCCTAGTCAGGACTCCCGGAATCTCTTCACCGGTTAAAGCCATTCTCGTAGCAGCACATAAACCTTCCTCTAAGAAAGTCGATCGTAGTAAGTGGAAGCGCTTCTCCATCTGGGCGGAGAATAATAACTTAGACCCCTTCACAGCCCCGTTACCGTCTGTCTTGGAGTTCCTTACAGGTCTCTCCCATCAGGGGGCTAGCTGCTCTACGGTCAAGGTTCAACTAGCAGCTATTTCGTATTTCCATCTGGGGCATGAATCTGGCCCCTTGATTACAGCAAAATTGTGTAAGTCCTTTCTCAAGGGTACTTTCTTGCTCAGACCTTCTATCAGGAAAATTGTACCCCCTTGGGATTTAGCTCTAGTTTTACAGGCCTTGACAGCTCCCCCTTTTGAATCAGCTGCCTCGGTCGATCTTAAGTACCTTTCTTGGAAAATGGCATTCCTAGTCGCTATTACTTCGGCGAAAAGAGTTTCCGAGCTTCAGGCCCTTTGTATGAAACTCCCATACTTGGCTTTTCATCAGGATAGAGTGTACCTCAGGACCAATCCTTCTTTTCTTCCCAAGGTGGCTTCAGAGGCCAGTATCAATCAGTGCATTAACCTACCAGTTTTCTTCCCTAAGTAACAGAACAAGGGAGAATACAAACTTCACTCCTTAGATGTGCACAGACAACTGCGCTTCTACTTTCACAGGACTGCTGGTCATAGGCAATCCGACCAGTTGTTCATTTTCTTTTCCAAATTTAACCTAGGTAAATCTGTCTCTAAGATCACTTTATCACGATGGATCTCGGTGTATTCTCTTGGCCTATGACACTTCTGGGAGGCCTGCACCTCAGGGAATTTGTGCGCACCCTACTCGTTCTGTATCTACCTCTGCAGCCTTTAGATCTAGAGTTCCACTGGATGATATTTGTTCCGCGGCCACTTGGGCCTCATCTCATACCTTTATCAACCATTATAAGCTGGACATTATCTCCAGAGGAAGAGCATCCTTTGGCTCTGCAGTGCTCCGGAACATCCTTCCATGATGGCCACCCAAGATTCAGGTAGCTGGGGACTCTGTCCCAAAGGTTGCTGACAAATGAAGTACCTACTTCAGATTAGAAAGTTATGTACTCACCATAACGTTCCATCTGAGTAGGTGACTTCATTTGTCTGCAACCATCCCCCCCTCCTTCTCCCTGGCCCTCAGAAATGTTCTTGTTTCTGTATGTCCTTCTTTTATATCCTTCGGGATGTATTAGCCTTCGGCTTTTTTGTATATGGGCAAACTTGATCTGAGGTCAGTTAGGGTTGGCATGGGATTATGGGTAAGGGGAGGAGCTAGGAGCTCGGATCTCTAAGCTATGTAGAAGTTGCCAGCTCGGATCCAAGACCCCAAAGGTTGCAGACAAATGAAGTCACCTACTCAGATGGAACGTTATGGTGAGTACATAACTTCTTATTTCTGTCCACTGGCATAGTACTTTACTATACTGTAGTGGTTTCACTTTTAAAAAACATTTATCCCACCCTGGAAAAGCTTGCTGCAGTCTCCAATTCACTGATATCATCAAGGCCACTGAATACAGGTAGTTTTCTGTCCAGTTCCCTCCCCAAACTGACATCACCACGACTGTCCTAAAAACCCACCCATGCTTGATGTCACAGCTCCCTGGTCCTTCCCCTACCAATACAGAAAGTAAAGGCTAGAACAAGGAAGCAGTACATGAGCCAAGTCTCCTACTGTGAGCTGTCAATCACAGCAGGTAACAGCTCAAATTACCCTTCACACTTTGACAGCTATGGAAGTTGTGTGTGAAGATGATGGGAGACAAGTCAAAGTAGTACAATTCAGGCTTCACAAAAGACTGCAGTTTAGCCATTCTGAAAAGAAGCAGCAGTAAAAAGCACCTTGAAAGTCTGTTCTTTGGCATTTGTACAGTTTGTGTTTTAAGTAATCATTGAATGGCATGAAATTTTACTGACACTGCTGTTTTTCAGTCAGTTAGTTGTATGCATGTAAAATCAATGCAGTGACAGAAGCTTTAGGAAGAAAGAGGCCTGCGTGTTGTGATTTTTTTTACAGATGAGCAGTGCATTTTGGGATATCTAGAGGCAACCTAAACAATCAGAGTTACTTCAAGATGTCTGACCTGTGTGGTCAGACTTAGAAATGACGTATAAAAATATTTAAAAACCTGTAAATAATCCCAGAGTGATGTTAAAATGTTGGAAACGCCAAACCATGATGAAATAAACATGTTTTTGAGTAAGTGGGTGCGTTCTCCTTTAGCTTCCACCTTAATTTTATCCCACTCCCTAGCTATATTTTCAGAAAATGTTTCTAGCTTCCCTAATAGCACCTGAATAATTTCCACTGCCCATTCTTTAAATTCCTCTTATTTCAGCAGATAGTTGGAAAGTGCCAGTGTGTCATTTTTATTTCATTACCTTGTGTTTTTATTTTAGTTATTATTGGAGGGTGATCTGAATTAGTTACTGGGTATGTATCAAGGCCTTCAATTAAATGCACATGTTCCAGTGAAATTTAAATTCTCTCTAGCCTAGCCCAATTTTCATATCTTGGGGAATAATATGTAAATTCACTCCAAACTTCTGTTACTGAATTCACATCTTCCATGTCAAATATTTTCATACATTTCTTTAAAAATCTATCGTCTTTTGTTGTACCTTCCCTTCTGGGCCCCTGACACATTTTCACTGCTGCAAATCAAATTCCATTTCCCACCTATAAATAATATTCCTGGCTGAAAATGGTTATTTCTCCCAGAATTGTCTTAAGCTCCATTATAGCAGTTTTAGGTGGAATGTAAATACATCCCAATGTAATCCTCCTCCCTTGCCAGTAACCCCTTAGCACTACAAATCTTCCATTACTATCTTTTTTTATCCTCTTCTATCACTATTGGAGCTCCTCTTGTAATTAACAATTACTTCTGTTTTCCTTTGTCCCAGGTATTCCGCTGAATAACCATCCTAAACACCCTTCTTTATCAAATTCACATGTTCAGTTCTTTCCAAGTGTGTCTCCTGCAACATAAATATTTATGCTCTGCATTTTTTAATAAAGTTAACTATTCTTTCTTTTTTTGTATTTATCTATGAGACCATTGACTTTTGAAGACATTACAGAAAACCCCTGAATGCTTTCAGAGAATATTATCTCCTAGCCAGTTTATCTCCCCCCAACCAATCACTGTCCACCAGACTAATCAGTTTTTCTTAATCAGATTGTCTCCATGTAAACACGAGAACCAGACAGCAAGTTTCTCATTATCAGATTGTCTCCACGGAGATATGAGAGCCAGATACAAGATACAGAATTGCTACTAAACATGCATTCATTTGCTGGACAGAACAAGAACATCCTTCTGTTTCATAGCTCACTTTTTCTTGAGCAAACTGTTGTATTCCCTCCTTAGCATGTACTTCATCAGAAAATGATTTTGTCACTCCTGGGAAGAATACCTTGAAGACACCCGAGTACAGCAGTTTGCATCTCATACCTGTGTCAACATTCTCTGAATAGTGGAATGAATTTACTCCTTTTCTGCCTGGTGTACAATGAGTAGTCATTCTCCACAAATACTTTTTTGTCTCCCACTTTTAGCATTTTGTCCTGCCACAGTTTTGACAGAATCAACTCATTCTGCAAGTAGGATTGCATCTTTACTATTAAAGATCCAGGTTGCTTTCTCATAGCCAGGTTTGGAGCATAAATGCGATGTGCCTTTTCACCTGACAACTCCTGCTGTGGAATGCCAGTCCAGTTGTTTATTTGTGCTTTCATAAAATAAGTGCAGTCTGTGGGACCTGAAGAGATAGGCATCTGTAAACTTACAGGTGACAAAGTAATCTTATCATACTAAACTATAATACAAAAGGGAAGTCAGTGCCCATATGTATGTATATGTGTGCACATTGTGTGTGTTTGTGTGTGTATTTATATATATATATATATATATATAAATATATATTTATTATATAAATATATATATATATATATATATATTTATATATATATATATATATATATATATATATATTTGTATATGTTGTTGTGTCTTTCTGCTTATCCCAGTTAGGGGTCACCACAGCGGAACTCCGGTCTGCTAATGTTTGGTAGCGGATTTTTACGTGCCGAGTTACCAGCCCTGACGCACAACCTTCAATGAAGGCACGCTCATTCACACATGCCTCCACACAGAAGACGCTCTAGCTGAGAATCAAACGGGACAACGTCTTGCTGTAAGGTGACAATGCTTCCGCAGTATATTTGTATATGTATATGTCTCTATATATAGATATGTACAAAAAACACACACGTTTTATTGCTCTAACAAAAGCTCTGAATTAATTTTTGAAGTGCAAGCGTCTGTACCTCAGAATTGCCTAACATTTAACATGACAAATATCAAAATACTTAAAATTCCTTTAGCTTATTAAACTATTACATAAAATATGTGCATTACTGATGTCGAAGAGAATGTGTTGCTATTTCTAGGGAGTGAAAAAAATGTGCGGTCTGTATTGTAGTTAAAAGTTAAAATGTGCTCAATTCAAATCCCATTCTCCCTTTCAGGAATCAAGCCCATTGAAAAATCTGCTTTACTTTCTATGAAAATAGATATATTGATTCAGCAATAAAGCACTCATATTTCAGCTTTGACTTATGAAATTAGTTATTTCCGGAAGTTTTAGTGAGTCTAATAACATACAACATGTAAAAAGCTTCAAAGTTCACATGACAAAGGTTTACATTTCAGCTTTCTTTCCAGCTTCTGTGGTATAGCTGAAAATCTCAGGTTTTCCGTACTCGCTCTGTCCTCTAATTCTGTTATTTTTGAAACATCTCTTCCTGAGCAGTCTCATATTCAGCTAGCCTTTTCTTCATTTCAACTTCTGATATTTGCAGCTTTATCAAATCAACTGAATATCTGTTTAAAACTTTTTCCATTTTTCCAGCCTTTTCTTGTTTGTGTTACTCCATCGATGTTTCATTTATTTTAACCAGGTCTGTGCCCAGTTGTCTTGCATCTTCCTGTAGGTTACGGCAAGTCATGTCTGGAGGTTGCATTGCTTTTTGCTGAACAGCTGCAGAACTTTCCCCAGTTAGTGTTTCTTCCTCAGTTTTTGCAGCTGATTTTTTACTAGGTGCTCTGTATTTCTTTTTTTCCTGACATCCAGGTAGCACATTTTGTAGTCAGTCACTGAAATTTACCCATAAACACATGTTTACTGGCCTTCTCTGAGTTTCTGTTTTCACACTGGGAGAGCTGTAGTAAAGTTGTGAATCAATGAGCAGCCACCATGGAAGTCCTTGTATATTTCAGCTTGTATTTGACAGCTCTTTGCTGTTTATCCCACTCTTTCATTTTATTACTAGCCCATCTTCCCATTCTATCTTTAATATGCATTTTTAATTACTGTCCTGACCATTATCATTCAAAGATTAAAAAAATCTGTATTTCTTCCTTAAGGTTTTTTTCATTACGTCATATATACTAGGATTCTGTAAGTAATCTAAAATGTCCTTATATCCATTACTGTATTAATAATTAGTACTTTATGATCAGATAAATACAAGGAATCATTTTTAAAATAATTCATTTCAAGTAAATATGTAGAGGCATAAATCCTATCAATTGTGTCCCATGTGCATAACAATAATGAGTGAAGAACAATGACTTATCTTCTGATTTTACTAGTAAATCAACTAAATTATTATTAGTAAGCCATCTAATTAGTGCTTTAGCTGATGCCACTATTTTAGTTTTCTTCTTTTCACTTGTATCTTCTGTACTAGATATTTAGTTAAAAACTCCATTTAAAATGAATCTACCCTTCCAATGATTTTGTAGTAAGATTAAGTGATCTTTAGCTACTCTTGCACCTGTTCCAGGGATTCAGTAAAACTTGGCTAATGCTTAGTTTGCCATTCTGTTTAATTATTGCAAATGTATACATTCCTTTGGGATCATTAATGGATTCCATGACCTTAGACATTGCAATAGATTTTCTCCATAGTGTAGCAGTTCCTCTCCTCTTTTTGTTAAAAGAAGCAGAGGATAACATTTCATCACCTAAGGTATATTTAAATATTGCATATATTTATCAAGTTTCTCTTGCAAGAATCTGACGTCTCCTCTGTTTCATTTTAGATATCTCATTAATTGGTTCCTTTTGTTACCATTGTTTAGTCCATTTACATTAAAAGATTAAAACTATCCACACTGTGTATTTAAAAAGATTATTTTTAAAAGATATGACACATTTATCCACTGTAATAATTATATATGTGTATATAAATACTCTAATGCATTCCTGCACCAGCATCTTAACATTCCACATTTTTTTAATTCTTTCTTTCTACAAACTCAACTACTAAAACTCATTATAACAAAAACAAAGACAAATCTACATATATATATATATATATATATATATATATATATATATATATATTG